>NC_041353.1:1867348-1887348 GCF_004354835.1 Perca flavescens
GCTCTGTGTGTGGGTCTTTGTGTGTGTGTGTGTGTGTGAGTGAGTGAGTGTGTGTGTGTGTGTGTCTGTCTGTCGGTCTCTGTGTGTGGGTCTTTGTGTGTGTGTGTGTGTGAGTGAGTGAGTGAGTGTGTCTCTGTGTGCCTATGCGTGTGTGTGTGTGTGTGTGTGTGTGTGTGCGTGTGTGTGTGTGTGTGTGTGTGTATACACAGCCAGACCCTCCTCAGCGCTGTGGAAGAGGGTCTGCCAAAGCGAGAGACTAGTGAAGCTCTCACCTGGTTGGATGTGATGACAGCAGTCTGTTGGTTCTGTTGGTTCTGTTGGTTCTGTTGGTTCTGCTGCCTGCGGGCCTCCGTGCTGCTGCCGGTCGTGCCGGTGGCGGCGCCGGCGGCTGCCGACTCCGGCAGGACGACGCAGATCAGATCCCCGGACACGATGCCGCAGGACGACAGCGTCTCGCCGGAGTCGGACAGGACCTCCGAGCCATTCAGAGACAAACTGAACGGTGTGTCTGCACTGAAACAGAAAAATAATAACACCGTTTCTACTGCCGGCACCGGGACCAGAACAGGACTGTAACGTTAGGACTCTCAACTGAAATGACACATTGATGTACAGGCCAAAAGTTTGGACACACCTTCTCATTCAATGCGTTTCCTTTTTATTTTCATGACTATTTACATTGTAGATTCTCACTGAAGGCATCAAAACTATGAATGAACACATATGGAATTATGTACTTAACAAAAAAGTGTGAAATAACTGAAAACATGTCTTATATTTTATATTCTTCAAAGTAGCCACCCTTTGCTTTTTTTATTAATAAGGGAAATAAATCCACTAATTAACCCTGACAAAGCACACCTGTGAAGGTAAAACCATTTCAGGTGACTACCTCATGAAGCTCATTGAGAGAACACCAAGGGTTTGCAGAGTTATCAAAAAAAGCAAAGGGTGGCTACTTTGAGGAATCTAAAATATAAGACATGTTTTCAGTTATTTCACACTTTTTTGTTAAGTACATAATTCCATATGTGTTCATTCATAGTTTTGATGCCTTCAGTGAGAATCTACAATGTAAATAGTCATGAAAATAAAAAGGAAACACATTGAATGAGAAGGTGTGTCCAAACTTTTGGCCTGTACTGTATGTGGTCAAAAATTTCATAATATTTGATTCTAGAGCCCGACCGATATATCGGCGGGCAGATATTATCGGCCGATATTAAGCATTTTCCAAACTATCAGAATCGGCATTCATAACGGCCGATGAATGAATATTTAAAAAATAAAAACGGACGAAACCCCCTTCAACCATGTTCTGAGCATTGGCGTTGCGTAGTCTGTCCACCAGAGGGCAGCACTCGTGTTTAACCCTTTAAGTTTCATATCTTAAGTTTGTATTTTTGTATATTTTATTTATCAGAACTTTAATATATTTTGATGTTCTGTTGTGACAATGAAACAAGGAGTTTATTTTTAAACCGCATTATCATATTATTTTAGTGATAAATAACTACAAATAACTAATATTGGGGAAATCTGTTCGTTTTGTTATGCATTTCTGGATTTAAAAAATATATATATGTATTGGCCGATAAATCAAAATATCGGATTTCTTTTTTTTTTTTTTTTTTTTTTTTTTTTTTTAATTGGTTGGGCTCTATTTGATTCTCTCCATATCACCCATCAGCTGTAATCAGGTCTAAAGGCTCCAAGGGTGTCTGACCTGAGTCCATGAGAAGACAAAAGCGTCTCCCTGATGAGGTCTGTGAGCTCGCTCAGACTGGCTTCTTCTCCCGGTAACTCCAGCCTGGTCGTCTGCCGCCGGATCCGAACTCGCAGCTTCATGCTGCACGCCAAACATCAACAGATTCACCTCTCAACAAGAGCATCAGACAACGCACACAGACTTTCTGTCACTGTACCTAAAACGGGGCAAAGACTAGAGATGCACCGATTACAACTTTCTAGGCCGATTCTGATTTCCAACTTTCTTTGAGTTAGGCCGGCCGATACCGATTTTAGCCGAATCCGATTTAATTCTTTCTAACTACATTACAGCACACACAAATATGTATTATATATCTTTTCTTGAGTAGAACATTTTGCACAGAACATAGAACATACATGTTTTGAACAGATAATGGATCACTATAAATTAAACTTTGACAGCGAATAACTTTACATCTGAAGCGTTTAAAGAATCTATTTGTCCGTTGTTTATTTCTAAAGAAACACGACAATGTATATTATTATGGCTCCATAGCAGACGTTTTTATAACAATAGGCTAACGATTGGGTCATAACCACGAGACTTGCTGTCACACAGTAGAGGAATTACCGTATAGTACAGGAGAAGCTCACAGGCAGTTTGGACTTCCATTAGCTGTTTAGGTTTAATTACTAATGTTAACTAGCATGTTAGTGATCAATAATTAGCCTGTGCTTATGTTATCTCCTTACATATACCTACACTCTCCATCTCTGTAAGATTGAGATTTCTCTCAGCACAGCTACCAGAAGACTTACAACTTTCAGACACGTTGCTCACGTCACATCTACGTTGTCTCTGTCAGTTGGAGGCTGCGCAGTAAAGCAAGAGATCACCGGAAAAGTGCTTCTAATATCCTTCACTGGTCTCCGTCCAGAGCAACGGGGTCTATTGGTCCATTGTATATATGTCAATAGTCACGGCCGAGTACGTGAAAACCGGCCAATTCCGGTCACCGGACGCTCTATGGGTGCATCTCTAATGTTTGGTACTACTAATTTGTTTTGTTTTGTCATTGTTCATGTGTGCAATAAATATTACACTTCGTGATATCAAGCTAAAAAATCCTGATTCATAAGTTTCCCTGAATCGTCCATTTTTAAGCTTCAAATTATGCTGATTACAGGGCCAAAACGACAGCTCCCATTAATATGCTATCTTTCTAGTACAAAACTCCGTCAGGAATCTCCATTTTTTTAATTCTTGATGAGTCATTAAAGTAGTTTTTTGGTGTTGGGGTTACTGTAGCTTTTATCTTAGCCTGAAACCAGACTGTATTTAATAATTCGGCAAAAAAATCAGTTACAAAAAACGTCATTAATTTGCTATCTTTCTAGTACAAAACTCCGTCAGGAATTTCCATTTTTTTAATTCTTGAGGAGTCATTAAAGTTGTTTTTTTTGGTGTTGGGATTACTGTAGCTTTTTGTTAGCCTGAAACTAGACTGTATTTAATAATTCGGCATAAAATTCAGATACTATAAAACTTTACATTTTCCGTTAACTAACGTTAGGAATTTAAGAGTTTGGAAGAAAACATGACAACAACAAAGACAAAACAGTGCACATATTATTATTATTATAATTATTGCAAAAATAAATAAAACAACACAGAAACAGATTCAACTTATCTTTCAGAAGACTGGAATCAAATCTGATTTGTTATTTAAGAAGAAATTAAAACGTTTCGTTTTCGTTTCTGGGCTGAACGTTAACTAACGTTTTAAGTTGCTGCGTAACAGTGCAGCTCTGCTAGTTAAACTTAGCTAGCTAGTGCTAACAAGGTTAGCTAGTCGACTTGTTTAAAAGACGATGTGTTGATAAAAGCAGTGAGAATAGAGCAGACACTTACATGAGGGATTAAAGTGATTAAATCCAGCTCGTTTTATCACATTTCTCTCAAGAGTTGCATCTGTAAACATACCCAGGAGGAGCGGCGAGAGACAGCAGCGTCAAAACGGCACAGCTAAAAAACACAGCTTCCGGTTTCAAAATGAAGAATTTCAAAATAAAACCCTAGATAGATAGATAGGTAGACAGACAGACAGACAGACAGACAGACAGGTAGGTAGGTAGGTAGGTAGGTAGGTATATAAGTGGGTGGATGGATAGATGGGTAGATAGATAGATCGATAGATAGATAGATCGATAGATAGATAGATAGGTAGGTAGCTAGGTGGATGGATGGATGGGTAGGTAGATAGATAGATAGATAGATAGATAGATAGATAGATAGATAGATTGATTGATTGATTGATTGATTGATTGATTGATTGATTGATTGATTGATTGATTGATTGATTGATTGATTGATAGTTAGGTGGATGGATGGATGGATGGATGGAAAGATGGAAAGATGGATAAATAGATAAATAGGTGGGAGGATAGATAGATAGATAGATTGATTGATTGATTGATTGATAGTTAGGTGGATGGATGGAAAGATGGATAGATAGATAGATAGATAAATAGGTGGGAGGATGGATAGATAGATAGATAGATAGATAGATAGATAGATAGATAGATATAGATAGATAGATAGATAGATAGATAGATAGATAGAGAATTACATAGGGCATAAAAAGGAACTGAGACCAAATATAAAAGAAACACCTGGCAATATAAAATTTATCAGATTTTAAAATAATTAACATTTAGTCCACGTCTTTGTCATTGTTATTGATTTGAATTCTATTTAATTCTGTCTTAAATCTGTTAAGGATTGATCTTGAGAGTTGATTCCATAGATATACATAATAAAGGCTTTTATTATGTAGGCTACATCTAGGGTTAATTCTGCCTTGGAAATAGTAATTTTTTGTATTAGTGTTTCTGTTAAAAAAAGATATATATTAAAAAATATGTTTGTATATACATAACCATATCATGAGTTATTGTTGACAGTGTGATACACATGTCAACAATAAATTGTACAGTAAATGTGTTAATACATTTTTTGTATTATTATATTATAGGGATCGAATCATGCTATTATTTTGAAGGCCGCTGAAGGATGTACATACAATAGAATATAATATTCAACAGTCAGGGCTTTTGGGGAAAACAGCGGCAAGGTATGTTTCTAAGAGAACTTGATTTAGTAAAGAGTATTTATTTACATTTTTATTTAATTATTTAGTTATTTAGTTTTTAGTTATTTCAATTTTTAGTTATTTAAATTTTTGATTTCTAAATTTTAATTTTAATTTTAATTTTAATTTTAATTTTAATTTTAATTTTAATTTTAATTTTAATTTTAATTTTTAATTTTTAATTTATTTTTAATGTATTTTTAATTTTTCACAGTCCAGTCCAATTGGGGGCGGTAATGCACCTTTAAGTTATGGAGGACTAAAAATGACAGAAGGAAAAAAAAAATAAAAAAAGTAGAAATAAATAAATAAATGCAGAAATATAGTGAAAATAAATACATTTTGGTAACATAAATGGCTATTTCTGTATTTTTACATGTCTTTATTTATTTATGCATTTCTATATGTATTTATTTATGTATTTATACGTTTATTTACATATTTATGTATTTATATATTTATTTATTTATTTATTTATTCATATATTTATTTAGTTCTACATTTATTTATTTCTGTATTTCTACATTTATTTATTTCTGTATTTTCACATTTCTACATGTATTTATTTCTGTATTTCCACATTTCCACATTTCTTTTTCCCTGCGCCTGTATGCTAATTGAGTGGGAGGTGGCAACATCAGTCTGAAGAAGGATTGGTTAGCTGGGGGCCGTGTCGCTAACCAGACAGAAGCAAACGATCCATCCGCCGCTTTGTCTCTGTCTCTTGTAGCTAGTGGTGGGCAGATCGAGGCTTCGTGAAGCAAATGTGCCATATTGTGTCGAGGCTTCGAGACAATCCAACACCCGTCTCAACGATGACACCTAGTGGTCACTTGCAGGTGTTGATCTAAAACAACCTTGACAATGAGCCATTTTTTAATTGTATTTTTCTAATATGTGAAGCTTGTAACCTGTAGGCTCCTCACTGTGCATAATGTTATTTTGGTCATGACAAAAGAATATTAATAAAAGAAATCAAGCCACAATGTCTTAATTCTTTATAGAATTTTATTCAAAAATATGAATGTCCGAACAGTTTATTATATTTTAATCATAATTATCTATCTATATCTATATCTATATATCTATCTATCTGTGTATCTATATATGTATCTACCACTATATGTATCTAGTGTCACTATGTATACTCTGTCTGTCTCTAGCCTATCAATCAATGTGTAAATTTAAATGTAAGCCTAATAACTAAACAACTCGCACTATGAATGTCACTATATCACCAAAAATCCGCTATCTCAAAATCAACCTAGGCCTACCCCCTGACCAGCGATAGATTTGCCAAACAACTTCCGTGTTGTGAAAAAAGGCGACAAAAACTTTAAAAAAAAACGTAAAAACTTGGAGAAAGTCGGTAGAAAGAAGGAATTAAGGCAAGAATAGGTGGAAGATAGTATCAAAAATTTAGAAAACAGCGACAAAAACTTCGTAAAAAGCGACAGACCTGTAAAAAAAAAATAACTGTAGAAAGAAGGAAGAAAAACTTTGGAAAAAATTGACAAAAACCTAGAAAAAGGGTGAATTGTTTATTTGAAAAAAATGACAAAAACTTGTACAAAAAGAAGACAGTAGAAAGAAGGAAGGAAGGAAGGAAGGCAAAAAACAAGTCGAAAATAGTGACAAAAAGTGACAAACTTCAGTCTGCAGGCCTCCAAAGTACCCCTTGGGGTACACGTACCCCCATTTGAGAAACACTAATTTTTAACTCTGTGTGGAAATCAATATTTGACGCTCTGTAATCAGCCCAACGCTACCTTTGCTCAACTCATTCTGTATTTTACTTTATTTGTTTGTAAATCAAAATGGAAACGTTAAATTATTCTTTTTTTTTTCTCAACAGTTCACTTAAGGAGCCCCATAAGTGTAATTTGCGTGTGTGTGTGTGTGTGTGTGAATGAGACATTACTATTACTATTATTATTATTATTATTTCAGTTGGTTAGTCCTGTATGTTGTAACTTGTCCGGAATGTGTCTAAATACTTGTTTTTTTTGTCTTGTGTGTAAAAAAAAGAAAAGAAAAGAGTACTGTATGGATAAAGTAAAAGGGGAATGAGCATTGTGAATTATTTCTTTCTTCCCCTACTGTAAAGAGGATATTGTTTAACACTGGTTAACACTTGAATGGACTTGGACTGGATACAGGTTGGACCAGGTTGTTTACCTATCTGTTTTTTTGTTGTACTTGCATAATAAAAAAAATTAAAAAATAATCCTTGATGGTAGCGATGGCGAGATGAAATCTCAGCCGAGCTGGTGGTCACAGAGTGGAGGACAGACACACAACACAGTCACTCATCTGGGATCTGCTGTCTGGATTTACTCTGCAGAGATCTGGGGAGAATTGAACCATATAGTCCTCATAAATCCACCGGAGGTTAGAACGCCAACACAAAGACAGAGGAAGGGGACGCACATCTGGCCGACACGAGGAACATCTGGCAGAATTCCTGGTGGCAACGGAGCAAGTCCGGAAGTGGAACGTCATTGATATGGACTACAAGTGACACGATGCACATTGATTGCAATGTGTAAAGCTTCTCCCTCTTTTAAATGTGCTTTAAGTGATGTCATGTGTATAGTATCTTTTTTTATTGTCCATATTATTCATGTAGATTTGATATTTTATCATCCTGTTTATGATATATGTGTATGTTGTGTGTGATGTCTTTTAGCTACTGGGACCTTGAATTTCCCCTTGGGGATCAATAAAGTATCTACCTACCTACCTATCTATCTATCTACCTACCTACCTACCTACCTATATATCTACCTACCTACCTACCTACCTACCTATCTACCTACCTACCTACCTACCTACCTACCTACCTACCTACCTACCTATCTACCTACCTACCTACCTACCTATCTATCTACCTACCTACCTACCTACCTACCTATCTACCTACCTACCTACCTACCTACCTACCTACCTACCTACCTACCTATCTACCTACATACCTACTTAAATATAATATGTACAGTCTATGCACAGCTCTGAAGCCTCTGCACAGAATGTAACATCACTACTAAATGGCCCCAAGTTGATTTCCTGAGGTTGCACTGTATCATGTGAATTACATCAACTGACAGGAAGTTAAGGGGCCAAGCTGTTGCCTAGCAATGGAAATCTATTTAAAAAGGTCTGTACCCTGTCCCCCTTTTTAATCATTCGAAATAAATATCTCATATCATATATCCTCTTATTGGTCTGTTATACATCCATGGTGGAGACACGGCGTACATCTTTTAACAGTTTATGCCTCATACCCACCACGTGCTTTACGGAAAACTTCCTGCACATGCGCTCAGAAGCCTCGGCCTAGCATGTAACATCGTCTCCGGTAACATCACTAATTTACCTAACGTTAGCTAGTTAATTAAAAGTTGTAAATATATTTCGGATGTCGGTTTTATCCCACTCTGGTACAGTCCGCAAAGTGTCTAAAGTTAGCCTAAACGCGGCATTAGTATGCTAATGTGACATGCTAATGATATATTAGTATGGTAACGTTAGCCTAAACACGACATTAGCATGCTAATAATATTTTAGCATGGTAACGTTAGCCTAAACGAGGCATTAGCATGCTAATTATCTGTTACAATGGCAACGTTAGCCTAAACGCGACATTAGCATGCTAATGTGACATTATAATGATCTTTTAGCACGGTAACGTTAGCCTAAACGCGACATTAGCATGCTAATGTGACCTTATAATGATCTTTTAGCACGGTAACGTTAGCCTAAACGCGACATTAGCATGCTAATGTGACATTATAATGATCTTTTAGCACGGTAACGTTAGCCTAAACGCGACATTAGCATGCTAATGTGACCTTATAATGATCTTTTAGCACGGTAACGTTAGCCTAAACGCGACATTAGCATGCTAATGTGACATTATAATGATCTTTTAGCATGGTAACGTTAGCCTAAACGAGGCATTAGCATGCTAATGATCTTTTAGCATGGCAACGTTAGCCTAAACGAGGCATTATCATGCTAATGTGACATGCTAATGATCTGTTAGCATGGTAACGTTAGCTACGTGAAGCTAGTTTCACACTGCTGCGCGGCAACCACCCAGCAAAACAATTAAATTGTTTTTAAAAGCGGTTCCTGGCAGAAGTTCGGCATACTAGGCTACTAGCTATTAGCCACTGTTTTGAGTTTTTTTTAATTAATTAATTTTGTAGTAATCTATTAGTAGTTGTCTGAATAATTACCTCTGGAACCACAGGCAGAATAACCGACTTCATGTCTACAAACATGGAAAATTAGCAGAAATAATAATAATAATACTACAATATTTTATGTAAAAATGTCAAAAAAGTTTACGAATAAACGCACATTCAACCAAGATAGAATGCCTACTTGTTCTCGTTTAAATAACGTAAAAATAAATAAGTAAAAGTATTTTATATATATATATATATATATATATATATATATATATATATATATATATATATATATATATATATATATATATATATATTTTAATGTAGGCCTATTAATCTTCTTCCTCCTTTCCTCTTCTCTTCACCACGCCTTTTCTCCTCCCCTTTTCTCTCTTTATCATCTCCAGCCTCCCCTTGAACCACACTCCCCTCTTTCTTTCGTCTCTGAATCAGATGGAAAACAAATAAACCCTCCGCTTCTCCCGGAGCTGCTTCCACTGCAGAGCGGCTGCTCCTCGTGTAGGCTGGCCGCTGTAGGACACCGCAGGGCGGGGAAAGAGCGTCGCAGGGGGCCGGTGTTGTGCAGCGGTCTCTGGAGCTCTGGCAGCGTCTACTCTCCTCCCCTCGCGCTGCATGCTGCTGCGGACCCACCGATACATGCACGGACATATCCACCGGCTGCTTCCATTGATGCGTAATTACAGCACAGAGAGAAGCGACAGGAGCCGGATTTAGTACCGATTGAGCTGCAGAAAGGGAAGAAAAAGATGAGCCGCAGAAGAGGAAGAGGAGGATTTCTCCCCATGTTTCTTTTCTTGTGTCTAATATGGACCCAGCTGCTGATCACAGGTAAGCGTTTGTTGTCCGTATGCTGCATCATAACCAGAAATACTTGCAGCACTAGTGCTCAAATCGGGTGGATTAGCCAGATATTTTGGTAATTAAATACTCCTTTCTGTCATTTACCTTGTTAAAATTAACCAAAAATGCTGTTAACATCTCCTCAAATGCAAGTATTCATCTGTGATGCTCAGATAAAATAAGCAAAATAACCTCTGTAATATGCAATCGGAATTTAACCATTGTAATTACATATTATTTATTATGTCTGTTACCAATTTAATGTGTATTGCAGACCTGGAATCTGTTCTTTTAATGCATGATATTTTACATTAAAATCCTCCCAACAGGAGCTCAAACCTTCCAAAATAACATGATATAGTCATGTGTTCATTTGGCATTAAAGGGGAAAAAAGAAGGTAAAAACCTAATATATGAATATACATTATATAGTGATCGTACGGAATGTGGAAAAATGACAGAATATGCTAAATTTGCTTGCTATTGTGTTAATATGACGCACTGAAAACATCCTACAGGTGATATGTAGGATATGATGAAACTGAGGAGGATTTAAAATAAAACGGCGTATGATGAAGTCAACACATTGATGATCATTTGCATTAGTAATTCATGAATAGACGATCTCTTTAAGCAATCTAGAGCTGCAAAGATTAATAGTTGTCAGCTATGAAATTAATCTCCAACTATTTTGATAATCGATTAATCTGTTTGAGTAATTTTTTTTTCTTCTCTGATGTCAGCGTGTTAAATGGGAATAGTTTCTAGTTTCTTCTCTCCTCTGTGACAGTAAACTGAGTATCTTTGAATTTTCTGACATTTTATGGACCAAACAATCGATTAATCCAGAAAATCTGCCAATCAGCAGATTAATCGATGATGAAAATCATAGATGTAATTTACAGTGGAGATGGGGGGGGGGTTACAACCCTCCCCTATAATCAAAACTGGCCATTGCAAACACCCCCCACCCAAGAAAAACAAACAGATTCTAATTTCCTTTACCTAAATCAAGACATTTGCACCATAAATCGATGCAGAAAAATTCACTAGAATGCAGAAAATAGTGTTTGATGCTCAAAATTTCAATTGTGCTCAAAAGCCCATCTACCCCCCCCCCCCATCCCCATGTTGAACCCAAAGTTTCCCCCCTTCATGTAAATAATCAGTTAGCTGCAGCATTTAAAGTAATCAATTCCAAATGCTCTTCTCAGAGGTCACACAGTCTAAAACCTTCAAATGGATTCTGTCAAAGATTTCAGAGAAAAACAGTAAATCTAAAATAAAGTAATTGAATTGGAGGAAGAAGCAGTAGATGGGCCTCTGAGGTTTTAAGGCCAGTGCTTATTTAACAGAAGCATATTTTAATCTTATCATAACCCCCAACATTTGAACATATCTTCTTCCCTATCTGTGATGAATATTTGAAACAAGATGCTGATATACTCAGAGCGGTTGTTTAATGGCGTGTTGTCTGTGTCGGCAGAAAAGGCAGACGGACTGACTGCCTCCCAGAGTTGGTCAAAAAGTGCCTCCGAACCCCCCGAAGTGTACGTTCTGTGCGTCACGTGGATGAACCTACGATCTCGTATTGTACTAAAATAGTTCACCGAAACGTGTTTCTGAAAACATTTTAAGCGAGAAACGGGCCATGCAGCTGCTGAATTTGTCTTCATTTCAGATCGACAAAGGTCAGTTTAAGAGATTTTACTCAGATTTTGAGAGGCGTTCGTCAGGCTCATCCCGCTCGTCATTTCCGGGTTAGCTCTCCACCAATCAGATTGGTCATTGAGTCCGACTGCCGGCCCTCCGATTCAACAAAGTCAAATCGGCCCAAATGAAGGCCTCGAGTCAGACAGACTCGAGTCCCCGAACTCGCCAGACTGACCGATGGCCGATTATCGTGTTGGTGTGTGGGCGCCTTAGCTGAACTCGGTGGAAGCTAAGCAAGTCACACAATAACTAGTCTGGATCAATGCAAGTACATTTTCAGGATAAAGCCTAACACTCGGGGCGTGATGTCAGGCTTTGCCCCTCACCTTCTTCTCTCTGTGTTGTTTTTGGCGGCCTGCTTTAATTTTAAGGTTTTAGTCTAGTCTTTGTGTCAAGCTGTCATTTTAGTTTTTATTAGTTTCAGTCACGGTCATACTTCTTTTTAGTCTAGTTTAGTTTCAGTCGACTAAAAGTCTGAGCATTTTAGTCAGAATTATCCATGACTAGTTTTAGTCGACGGAAACTTGATGAAATTTAGTCACAAACAAAGGCAAGGCAAGGCAGCTTTATTTGTAGAGCACATTTCAGCAACAAGGCAATTCAAAGTGCTTTACATGAAACATAAAACATTGAAAACAGAAAACAATTAAAAACAGTTAAAAACAATTTCAAAGCATTAAAACAATTAACAACAATTTAAGATCATTAAAAGACAGGAATAAAATGTACAGTGCAGTATAAGAATTTTAAAGAAAGAGCAGTTAAAAATAGGTTATTTAAAGAAAGGCAACATCAACAAGATAGGTCTTTAGCCTGGATTTAAAAGAACTGAGAGTTGCAGCGGACCTACAGGTTTCTGGGAGTTTGTTCCAGATATGTGGAGCATAAAAACTGAACGCTGCTTCCCCCTGTTTAGCTCGGACTCTGGGGACAACAAGTAGACCTGTCCCAGACCACCTGAGAGGTCTGGGTGGGTCATAGTGTAGTAGACCTGTCCCAGACCACCTGAGAGGTCTGGGTGGGTCATAGTGTAGTAGACCTGTCCCAGACCACCTGAGAGGTCTGGGTGGGTCATAGTGTAGTAGACCTGTCCCAGACCACCTGAGAGGTCTGGGTGGGTCATAGTGTAGTAGACCTGTCCCAGACCACCTGAGAGGTCTGGGTGGGTCATAGTGTAGCAGCAGATCAGAAATGTATTTTGGCCCTAAACCGTTTAGTGATTTATAAACCAGTAAAAGTAAACATACACACACGCTTAGGGTTGGGCATCGAGAACCGATTCCTACTTGGAATCCGTTCAAAAATTACGATTCCAGTGGAGTCGTTTCTTTATTGGAATCGTTTGGAATCGTTTGGAGGATTTGGTTTCAAATCTGATCACGGGTTCCAAATTTCACATTTGCAAGTTTTGGTTTCCGTAGCGGCCAGGTGCTTGTTGTGTTGCAGCAATGGAGCCCAGTAAGCGGAGCTCTAGTGTGGCTTCATTTTACATAGAAAAAGCCTCCGTCAAACTGCAACCCACCTTTCGAATCAAAATAAAACTTTCCTCTTATTTGTGAAATAAGCATGTGACCCGTTTCAACTCCACCCCCCAAAGAATCGGAATCGGGAATCGATGAGAACCGGAATCGAAAGGAAGAATCGGAATCAGAATCGTAAAAATCCAAACAATGCCCAAGTTTTTCCAAATTTCGTTTCTTCTTTTTCTCCCAAAGACGAACCCCGGCTGGCCGGCCATCGGTCCCTTTCTCTTTGTCGGACTTCATTTTGTTTAGTGCTGCTCCCTCTTAGTGGATTAGTTGACTAATCGGTGGTTCTGGTCTTAGTCGACTTAGATCTCTTTAGTCCATTAGTCATGTTTGATGCTGTTTTCATGCTGAATGACTTATTTCCAAGAAACGTACGAGCACATCTCTGGTAAACACAAAAATTAAAGTGGTGCTTTTAGCACGACTCTTAGTGGAGAAACTCAGATTTACAGATCTGTCGATTAAATCAACTAATCGATTAGTCGGTACGATTGAATGAGTGTTAGTCGACGAAGAATTTATTCAATCGAGCACAGCCCTAATTTTGTTTGTTGTCGTTTACGCTAACTCACCGCGCTGCTGCGTCTTCTAAATAATGCCGCGAGTGGAGCTCGAGGAAGTGACGTCGTCTGCGCAGTGCGACCTGATGTAGACAGAAATACTGCAAAATAATAATAATAATAATAATAATAATAATAATAATGTGACTAAACCATTTCGTTTTTTTGGGTCAACGAAATGAAGAGACATTTCAGCATAGTTTTTATTTTGTAAACCACATTTAGTTTAGTTTTTCTTCGTCAACGATATTGCATTATACATTTAATTATAGTCATCGTCACATTACCAGCATTTACGTTGCGTCTCGTTTTTATCACGTGATCAAAGTTTGTTGACGACGATATTTAGTCATGATTTTCGTTGACGAAAGAAACACTACCTCTGTGTGTGTCGCCGTTCTCAAACTCCGTTCTCTTCGTGAAGCAACAACAAACTTCGAGCCAGTGAGCTACACGCTGAAAATGTCAAGTTCTGAAGAAGATTTGGATGGTGCAACAAGTCAGACCTGCTCGGTTCTTTTCAGGGAATGATTGTAAAGATTTACAAAGATTACGTTTAGGTCATTTCCTCTCTAACTGCGACGTTTTGGGAACCGATTTGGTGTGATTGCTGTGGACGAAGTACACACGGAGATACACTGGTAAGAGCTTTTATTTTGCGGAGTGCAAATGTTCCACCAAAACATCGCAGAGTCGCCATCGCTGCGTCCGGAGCTTAGGGCCGCCCAAGACGATTGTCATCATGTACCTGTAGCGTAGCCAGACCTTAGTCCACAGCGCTGGGGAGATAGAGCCTGCAATGCGAGATACACAATAACACAAACTAACCGATGGAGGCAGCGGTAGAGCAGCAACTCCTGTGTTCTGTGAGGTAAAATGTCTGTTTTTGCCAAAGGAGTCTGGTGGCTTTGAAGAGAGCAGAGATAACGGCTTCAGTTCCCCGTCGTAAAAGGGCCTTCTGACAGCAAGAGAGAGCGCTGAAAATACGGTAAATATAGTGTCCACTTCAACGGATATAGATTTAATTCAAACTATCACTTTAAAACACCAAAGTTACACAACAACTAATAAAAACAGAAGCTTATTTCTGTAATAATGAATGCTGATTACATGAGGGACACAAACTGGAGCTTTAAATATCTTCTGAGTTGTACAATATTAGTAATGTTTTTCAACACGGAACCTATAAATCAAAACACATAATCCGATTTATTGACATTTATTTGTCTTAATAGCTGCACAACATTAGATGCAGTCCTTCTCTAGTCAGTCTCCCCACAGGGTTACCGGGTCAGCCCTCTCTAACTCAACCTCCGATTGGCTGACGGCTCCCACAGATGCGAGATGAGGAGGAGCCGACTCTTAACCAATCGGAGCACGGCTCAGCTCAGCGCCCGTGCATGGCAACCAGGACGCTGTCGTTAGGGAGGAAAGAAGCCGTGGAGAGAGAAAGCTGTGTCAGCTCCACGGAGGCCTGGTTCAGCCAACTGAAACTGCTGTTTCAGGTTGTTTTTAATTCAACACAGCAGACTATAATGCAGTTTTCTTCTTCTTCTTCTTTTTTAGACACAAACCTGCTCTGCTACAGCCTCTGAACTGTTTTGTCAGAAACAGGAAGCTCACATAAAACTAGGGTTTGGGTAAGAAGCAGCCCTGAAATATTGTTTTTATAATGCACCAAGTTCATAAGAACTACATTCACTACATCCATGATGAAAAGGCATATAAACCGAGTTTGCGCGGGGTCTTAAATTCGCTCAAGCACTGTGTTGTAGGTCTTAAATAATACAGGTCTTAATTTTCCTAACCCATTATACTGTTACTATACTGGTCCAAATATAATTTTGCTGTATTACGACGACAAATGAGACTTTCGTAGCAGCCAATCAGCTTCTGTGTTATTGGCGCGAGTCTCTTTTCAGATTGTACCACAGACATGAAACGGATTTTATTCTTCACCTGGGGGGGAAGTGCAAGTTAAGGGATACTTAAGGTCTTACATTTAATTCATAAAGGTCTTAAAAAGGTCTTAAATTTGACTTGGGGAAACCTGCAGAAACCCTGTTAAAAGATCCCGTTGGGGATAGAGCTGGGCAATATATCGATATCATATCGATATCGCGATATGAGACTAGATATCGTCTTAGATTTTGGATATTGTAATATAGCGTAAGTGTCTTTCCCTGGTTTTAAAGGCTGCATTACAGTAAAGTGATGTCATTTTCTGAACTTACCAGACTGTTGTAACTGTTCTATTATTTGCCTTTACCCACTTAGTCATTATATCCACATTACTGATGATTATTTATCAAAAATCTGATTGTGTAAAGAAAGCACCAATAGTGAACACTACAATATCGTTGCGGTATCGATATTGAGGTATTTGGTCAGAAATATATATATATAATATTTGATTTTCTCCATATCGCCCAGCCCTAGTTGGGGATGTCCGATATCAGATCACTCAAACAAAGCCCTACATAAAACAGTTGAGGTCTTTTATATTTCATGTTCTACCTTTTTGAAACAAACACAGGGACACAGTCACACAGCAGTTTGTGTTTTGGCAAAGATGCAGCCAAGACAAGTAGTTGTGTTCTTGGCAGGCAGACAGTCGGGTAGACCGAAGTAAGAGGACACCCTTTCAGTGTATTTTCTGGCAGCACAGACAGGCGGCTCTAACAGACGCCTGGAAACTTAAAGCATCAGCACGGTAGAAGCCATTTACCGAGATTAGCACACGGGCCCGTTACTGGTTTCAAGCTATACCACGGTTTGAGCTCTTTGAGGACAGAAAGGGCAGTTTAGAAATCCCTCTCCCTGCCAGTGTGCAATAGTGTGTTTCAAAATAAAATGCATTGTGTTCAATGGAAGAAAAAAAAGTTGTTTTTTACCGAGACATTTCAAGTAATAATACATCCCTGCGGTGTTTAGTGTTTTAAGCCCCCCAACGTCGTCTTCCAGGCAGCGCTGCCTGCAAGGCACTAGGATTAGGCCGGCTACACACCGGCTGTGTGGATTGAGTTTCTGTTGCGTGTCAGCTGCGTGGATTTTTCTACATGTGTCTTATGTCTGTCCCATTGATAAAATGAAATGCCATGTTAAACTTAAATATATACTGATTTGATTACAGCAAAGACAACGTCTGCAGTATTGATGGCAAAATAGGCTCCAGAATATTTCCTTCTGGATTGCAATATTAGATAATCGATTTATTTTTTAAATTAAATTTATACATCTGCATTTATATTAAAACCTTGAGACTTTCAAACATCAAAACGTCATTTATTAATATGTATTTGTGTCAAAATGACATATAAACATCTTTTCCTATTCTATTTCCCTGGAAACGCTTGCGTGTTGCGGGAAAAATAAGCGTCTAGCATGCAAGTGTTTTCGGGGTCACGCAGGCAGGCAGTGTGGAAGCTCTAACCCGTTAACATGGGAGCCGAAATAAAAACGAACATGCCACGCAGCCAGTGTGTAGTCGGCCTTAGGCAATGGTTAGAGTTAACACCATTGAGCCGTCCCTGCACTCATGAGCAGGGCTTGACATTAACTTTTTGAGGCACTTGTTCTTCGGACAAGTACATTTACGTTTCACTTGTCCGTGAACAAAAGTCACTTGTCCGGGTAAAGATTCATCATTTTATAATTTTTTTTGTGTTTTGCTAATGCAGAATTTGAAGAAACCATTGAAAGCATCCAAACACTATCAACATTAATACAATTCAGTTTAAACAGTAGAAACAAATGTGTCCCAAGAATAGATTTCCCCTTCAACAAGAAAAAAGGATCTCCAGACTCATAATACAAAGTTATACTTTGCACGCCGGTGTGCAGAAGTTAATATATTGAGATTCTAAGTGAATATTTTAAAGTTTCTCATTACTTTCAGATTCCTAGTCAATATTCTAAGTTACTATGTCAATATATTGAGATATTATGAGTTACTATGTCAATATATTGAGATACTGAACCAATATGTTGAGTTACTAAGTCAATATATTACGATACTAAGCCAATATATTGAGATTAAGTAAATATTTTATAGTTTCTCATTACTTTGATATTCTTTGTTTATATTCTGAGATACTGAGTTAATATATTGAGATACTAATTCAATATTTTGACCAGAGGTCGTGGTGACTTGAACTTATACTATATATATATAATTTTGTAGACATAACAATGGATTTTGCCACTAAATGTTGGTGTCAGCGTGTTTTTTTTTTTTGTCTTTCTACAATTTCACTTACCAAGGGATCCTTTAAAAAGGTGTAGCTACTTCACAGTTGATTATTACCTGATATTTAATCCGCTTCAAACGAGTAGCGGAGCAGCTAGTAACGTTACGAGGCAGAGAGCCAGCCGTCAAGAGTCAAATTAACTTCATGCTTCATCCGCACAAAGCACACTTCTATCGCCACGAGTGACAGCTTTATTCGGCTCGTTTTCTGTGAACGATGTGGGGACGGCGTAACGTTAAAGCGGAGTTAGCATGCTAACGTTAGCTAACTAACACCGGCTGCCTGGCTTGCTGGTTCCGCGGTGCTTTCATGCTGTATCGCTTACAGAGAATGAGCTGAACAGTGGGCTGGGTCTAATGTCAGCGGGCTGGGTCTAACGTTAGTTAATGTATTTGTTTCAAATCGGTAAAGTAAAATCTGTAACATAAACGGAATGAGTGGCACATAATAACGTATATAATGCTTCATCCACACAAAGCACATTGCTATCGCCACGAGTGACTTCTGTTTTCAGCTTGTTTTCTGTGAACGATGTGGCGAGGAGGTAACGTTAAGGTGGAGTTAGCAAGCTAACACCGGCTAGCTCGCCGTGCTTTCAAGCTGCTTCGCTTACAGAGAATGAGCTGAACAGCGGGCTGGGTCTAACGTTAGCGGCCGCCGACCCGCTGCCCGGGATTGTGGGGTAAAATATGTATTTGTTTCAATTCTGTAACATTGACGAAATGAGTGGCATTTTGATTGAGTTTTAACTTGTCCAGTGGGGCAAGTAAATTTCTCTTCCACTTGTCCTACAAAAAATCCACTTGTCCCCAAGCGGACAAGCCTTAATGTCGAGCCCTGATGAGAATAGCAAAATGTTGTATATTACATATGTTGCATGTTATATTTCCACTGTTTAGGAACCAAAGTCTGCTCCATTTTTCTTTTTCAGTTTCCGCGGGTTCTTCTGCTTCTTCTCCTCCTCCGGGAAAACACGACCGCGTTGCATTGCGGGTATACGGGAGTAAAATGTAGGGTACATTGATGCACACTCAAATTAGCTGTGCATTGTGGGTATTTTATAGTGGAATTAACAGCAGAGAATTCGAACATAACTACCAAATGGCGAACACTATACAGTATAGTGCACTGGTTTTGAACACAGCTACTGTGTATCGGGCAGACTGGGCTCAGGTCCAGCTGAGGTTCTTGTCCGTGTTTTCTTTAAATCGATCCATCCCCGGTGCTTTCAGTTCCTAGTATTCACGGCTGTAAGCTGTGAATGTGAATCCTGGATGCTGCCGGGTTGAAAGGGCTTTAATCAGTAGATTTCATTTTATTTATTTTTTATATTTCCCAGGATAAATAAAGCCTGGGAATGAATTATGCAGTGTTCATATTCATCACGGCTGGCTGAGTTCAGTCGGTGTTCAGGGGTTTCCTCTCAGCCGGTGCAGATGATGAAAGCCTCTTCCTCTGACGAAAAGATGCTGAGAGAGAGAGAGAGAGAGAGAGAGAGAATCTCATCTCTTCTACTGCTATCTCTCCAGTGGGAGATTTGAACGATAATTAAGAGTGAAAAAACCTGTCTTCTAGGTCTGGGTATCGCCAGTGATTCTTCTGAATCAATTCGATTCCGATTCACAAGGTCCCGATTAGATTACATTTGCAATTCAATATCAGTCAGGTTAGGAACATTTACAATACAGTTACATAATGGGGCGTTATATATATTTGTTATAACGCCCCAGGTTTATTAGGCTAGCGGACTAAGACTAAAATGTAGAACATCAGAGACAAGAGACCAGGATGTGAACGTGAACAATACCAAGATTTATTTAACTGAATACTCAATTGTGCGTGGGACAGAGTTCAGGGAGGGATCCAGGTCCGAGGTAGCAGACAGAGGGGTCTTGGAAAATCCGGCAGATACCCTTTCACACTTATAGTTCGGTAGACTAGGGGGGTGAAGTTGCAACGTTGTCGCATTTTTCATTTGGTTGGATTTGCGTTCACATCCATTGCCCATTGTCATTGGTAGCTGGAGAGG
>NC_041353.1:1897348-1909848 GCF_004354835.1 Perca flavescens
TGTCTGTCGTTCTAGTGTCTTCTCTCGTCTTGTTAAATATGAATATTGTTCTAGTGTCTTCTCTCCTCTTGTTAAATATGAATATTGTTCTAGTGTCTTCTCTCCTCTGGGACAGTAAACTGAATATTTTTGAGTTGTGGACAAAACGAGACATCTGAGGATGTCATCTTGGGCTTTTTGTAGAAACACCGATCCACATTTTTCACCATGTTCTGACATTTTAGAGACCAAACAACTAATCCATTCATCCAGGAAATAATCCACAGATTAATCCACAATGAAAATAATCTGAATCCATAATATGTTAGTAGTATTTCCAGTCAGTCTTTCAACATGATCTAACTGAATGAAATGTGTGTCGATGGAAGCTGTGAGGCAGAGAGGTTGTTGTGTAAGTCCCAGATGGTACCCACCTCCCATCTCTGCATCACACCACATGCCTGCAAGACACTACTGTGTGTGTGTGTGTGTGTGTGTGTGTGTGTGTGTGTGTGTGTGTGTGTGTGTGTGTGTGTGTGTATGTCAGGTTCTCGGAGCACGTGCGAGCTGGTTGTGCGTTAGATTGAGCTTGTTTGTTGAAGCGTGAAAAACCGAATGCTGCTGAATTCTGTGCTTTGAAATCATTGTAGAGGTCTACAAAAAATGCGTTTTTTAACACATTTTTACTGTCCATCGTGTATCTGACAGTGACTACATTTGCATGCATAAAAATATTTTGTTTTTTTACCCTTATTCCCGAAAAAGACAACATGGCATCATGGCACATTCAGACCAAGAAAAGGGATTCTCTGCAGGGGGAGTGTCACTTAAATGTCCCGTTTGTGTGGCATCCTGTTGTGTTCTTTAACCCCCCTAATGTAGCACAAGTAGACTTTATATTTAACACTTGCTGTTTTCCATCAGATTGTTTACAGATCTCTACGTTTCTGATCGCTCTTGAAGGCAGCTTCATTTCCCAGAGAAAGAAAAGAGACGGAGGGACTGAGGAAACAGTCAGCTGTTCCACAAACTCCCGGGCAGCTCAGAGCTTGTGTTTGGTGTTTTTAAACGTTCTCGTGGCAGAGATAGAGGCAGTGATGTTTCCTGTTTCCTGTACGGGACTCTCACACCGCCTCAAAATACACCGACAAGTCTGAGCGCAGGTCACATGACGTCAGAAGTTGAATCTGTCTTAACTTTATTACATTATTGAAGGAAAAACAAAGCAAAAAGGAATATTCAAATCCCCCAAAAACCCAATGAATGAATATCCGAAAAGTCTTAATATTTATAATATATAAGCTGTTTAAATGGCTAATAGAACTGCAACTAACTATTCATTTTATTATCGATTAATCTGCCAATTGTTTTCTGGATTAAAATACAGATCCAGATAATCGACTAGTTATTGCAGCTTCAATAGAATTTTTTTTATTTTAATTTTGAATTCATGCCACGCAGTGTTTCCTTTAGGATTTATTATTTATTTTTTTTAGCAGTGGGGGCAGGTCTGATCACGAGGTGGTTAAATGCACATCGCCTACAGAGCACAGAAACTGAGACCCACTTCACAATAACCTCCTTCACTATATTATAAGAGTTAACTTTAACATATAAACACTCAGAGCACACGGAGTGTGATATAAACCGGCGTTCTCACATATTAACGGCGATGAGGAGACTCTAACGAGCGTGCCGTGGAGAAAGGAAAATAAGGCTTTCATGACATCTCCTGCCATAACTTTGAAACTAAATAGTTAAACTATACAGACAGTGTTGGGAAAGTTCACTTTCTACATGAACTAGTTCAAAGTTCAGTTCACAAATTTTAAAATGAACTAGTTCAGTTCATACTTGAACATTTTGAACTAAGTTCACTGTTCCAAAAATGAACTTATAGTTCATGGTTCTTTTGTTCCATATGTTGCTTCAGTCCAATGAGCTGTTTCAGGTTCGCTGTGGATGGGACTGAAGTGCTGATTTTCTTTTTGAAAGTTTACCCAGAAATGTCAGATTTTTCCGTCTTCAGCGACCTCGTCATAAAGCTTGTTTAAATGATCATACGAAGCCTCCACGCTGCTTCCTGTTTTGATGACCCATGTGCCGGTCAGACACTGGTGGCTGGTGTTGCCAGATTGGGTGTTTTCTCCGCTACATATGAAGGCCTGTTTACGGTGTGTTTTAGCCCTGGTTTTGGCCTGCAAGGCTCTATAGAAATATGGCACCCTATTGGACGAAGTTTAACTGAGAGAGAGTGGCGTTCACAGACACCAGAATGAAGGAGTTCACGTTAACGTTCATCAGGCAGTAACACGGTACGTTCAGTTCACGTTAACGTTCATCAGGCAGTAATACGGTAACGTTCAGTTCACGTTAACGTTCATCAGGCGGTAATACGGTAACGTTCAGTTCACGTTAACGTTCATCAGGCAGTAATACGGTAACGTTCAGTTCACGTTAACGTTCATCAGGCGGTAATACGGTAACGTTCAGTTCACGTTAACGTTCATCAGGCGGTAATACGGTACGTTCAGTTCACGTTAACGTTCATCAGGCGGTAATACGGTACGTTCAGTTCACGGTAACGTTCATCAGGCGGTAATACGGTAAATCTGATGAAAATCTGTTAAACTGACCTTTGTTGAGCTGAAATGAAGACAGATTCAGGAACTGCAGACACACACACACAGAGACACACACACACACACACACACACACACACACACACACACAGAGACACACACACACACACACACACACACAGCGACACACACACACACAGACACACACACACACACACACACACACACACAGACACACACACACACACAAAGAGACACACACACAGAGAGAGACACACACACAGACACACACACAGACACAAACACACACACACACACACACACACACACACACACACACAGAGACACACACACACACACACACACACACACACACAAACACACACACACACACACACACACACACACACACACACAGACACACACACACACACACACACACACACACACACACACAGACACACACACACACACACACAGACACACACACAGAGAGACACACACACACACACACACACACACACACACACACACACACACACACACACACACACACACACACACAGACACACACACACACACACACAGAGACACACACACAGAGAGAGACACACACACACACACACACACACACACACACACACACACACACACACACACACACACACAGAGACAAGGCCTATTTCTCTCTTCAAATGTTTCCAGAAACATGTTTTTTCACGTGAACTATTTTAGTCCGATATGAGATTGTACTCTGAAAGAGACGCCATGACAGTCTGGCTTTGAATTTCCGGAGAAAACAAACCCCATGTGACGCGTTCGTCCAATCAGCTGCCGGCTTTCATTTCTTGGGCAACAACAAAGAGTGGCGCCGCCTGCTGCTTTGGAGACGTATTAAGTTTCTCATGTCGGTGTCGCCTCCGTGTGTCCCGGGGCAGTTTATTTGGACCTCGGAGACCCGACCGATCGTCTGGTTGGTGTGTCTCGGCTATAAAAGGCAACCGCGACTACGTTGCGCGTCTGCCCTATTTATGATACCGTGGCGGCAGACATTTTGCCGTGGCGAGCCGCCACTTCCAAATCAACATAGAGGAAACGGTGCCTCGTTTGTATTTTCATGGGGAATTTTTTGACCAATTCTTAAAAATAGTGAAACATTAGGGAAAATTGTCCATTTTGGGATCCGGTGTCCAGTTAATATAATACATCCGTGGTCAAAGGTTCTGGCTGTGATTGGCTCCGACAGGTTGACGAGGTGTCGATCACAAATACATTGCAAAGGAGAGATACTGACGCTTTGTGGTGGAACTTGTAGGTCAAGGCAAACGACATGATTAGCAGGTTTAATTTAAAGCGATCTGATTGGTTGAAAGGGCCAAGTTGAATCTTTTAATGTTGCTGCAAGATAGGGTTGGGTACCAAAACTCTGTGCCAATAGGGCACCGGTTCCGACGTAAACGGTAGTAACGAGACCGAATAAGAAAGAAAATTTCGGTGCCTGACTTTACACTACACTCGACAGCAGGTAATGTTAGCCTAGCTTTAGCTAGCAGCTGGATTAATCCCGGTTAAAGTGCTGACAGCTAACGTTAAACAGTTTAAAGTTAAAGCTGCCCACGTTGGAAAAACACAGACGGTGCGTTCACTGAAACTGGTAACCTTCGCGGTGCATTCAAAGTTGTTGTAAAATACACTTTTCCCACCTGGTGGTTGTTTTTGTCATTCAACAGCAATTTATCGGTGATATAAGTTATTGTTTATTATAAGTTATAGTTATTACATTACTAATAAATCATTTATCTTGGCCATATGGCCGTAGTAATAAAAGTAAGTACCCTTTTTATTTTTTTTTCGGTTCAGGCACCGTTTAGGCACCGGCACCGTTTTAAAAGTACCGATTTAGCACCGGTATCGGAAAAAAAACAAATGATACCCGACCCTATCGCTAGATCTGCAAATGTTTTGTGCGTGAATGAACTACAAAAGCAAACGTTTAAACGAGCAGAATGAAATCACAGCAGGCGGCTTCACTGTGTTCAAATATCAGCCTGCACACTGTGTGTGTGTGTGTGTGTGTGTGTGTGTGTGTGTGTGTGTTTGTATTTGTGAGTATTTAATAATTCATGTCAGTGGTGTGTGTTACGTCTGCTAGTAGAGGGAACTTTGTCGCCACTTCAAACCCACGAGAGAAACCTGATTCCTCCAGGACTGTGTTACCACTGCAGCTTTTCTCTCTTTTCTTTATGAAAACACATTTCGCCGCTTTATTACCAACATATTTGTGCATTTGCTGTAAGAAAAATACCGTTTTAAACATAGTCTGCGTGGATGAAGAGCAACCAGCAGCTACCCGCAAAGTGCTTTTAACATATTTCTGTTCAGATAATGCTGCGACGATGACTGTGTTATTAATGTGATTTATTAATTAATTAAAATTGTTCCACATTTGGCCATTTTTAAAGCGAAGGAAAGGTCTGGTGTCAGATTACAGATTATTGAGCGTGCTCGGCTCTGAACCGGAGCCACTTTTTTCTCAAGGGAACCGACACAAGCGTGAATAATCTAACCTCACATCAACCCATTCATTCAGCTGTTCACTGTGTGTGTGTGTGTGTGTGTGTGTGTGTGTGTGTGTGTGTGTGTGTGTGTGTGTGTGTGTGTGTGTGTGTGTGTGTGTGTGTGTGTGTGTGTGTGTGTGTGTGTGTGTGTGTGTGTGTGTGTGTGTGTGTGTGTGTGTGTGTGATCTCATTGAGTTGGATGTTGCACGTGGCCGTCACGTTTTTCCGCCAGCACTCTGGGGAGAAGCTGTCAGAATGACTATATATACTACTAACACTAATATATATATATATATATATATATATATATATATATATATATATATATATATATATATATATATATATATATATAAAAAGATATAGTAAACAAAACATGTTTTTTCTTAATTAATCTTTCACTACCAAGGACCATACCATCCACCAGATATGTTTTTGAACAATTTAATAATGGAAGATGATTGTGGCCCCACCCTCCGCTGTGCTGAAGGCTATCAGAAGGCTATCAGTGGTGTGTGTGTGTGTGTGTGTGTGTGTGTGTGTGTGTGTGTGTGTGTGTGTGTGTGTGTGTGTGTGTGTGTGTGTGTGTGTGTGTGTGTGTGTGTGTGTGTGTACAGAAATAGCACCTGATCCTAACAGGAAGGGATAAGGGCATTACCTGGACGACAGCCAATCAGGTGGCAGGTTGAGCTCCGTCCCCCTCTAAGCCAATCGCAGATCACGGAATGATTAGATCAGGAAATGGAGCGAAAGGTCCCTGAGCTGTGACTGACAGGCAGGCAGCTTGTCTCTCTCTCTCTCTCTCTCCCTCTCTCTCTCTGTTCATTGAGTGAAAAGCTTCCAGTGGTCGACTGCGAGGTTTACCATTGTTTACCTGGTAAGGTTGTTTACTTGTTGTTTAGTTATTCAGGTTGTTATTCTTCTTTTTTATTTGTGTTGTTATCGTCTTCTTTGTTCGTGAGTTTGTTAAACTGTTTAAACGACATTTAGTTCAACGGTTTGTTCTTCAAGTTAAGAAAATGACTCCGTTAACTGGCATAAAATGAATCTGCAACAAGTCTGTTAATCGATCAGTCGCAACTTGTGATGATTTTTTTTGACACTTTTAAAGATTGAGCGATTGACTGATTCCTCGAGAAATATTATTCAGAAATGAAAACGGTTATTAGTGGTTATTTTGGTCATTTATTTGTTTTGTCGCTTCAGCAGGAGTTTATTTAACGTAGGAGACAGAGAAACAACAGAACGATCTCTAACCAGACTGATAATAACTGTGTGTGTGTGTGTGTGTTCATGTGTGTGGGTGTGTGTGTGGAGGCTGTCTGGCCGTGATTATTGTTCCTGATATTGAATTAAGTGGCAACAGAACATGTTGTTTTAGCCATTAGCAATCAGCCGCCCACACACACACACACACACACACACACACACAGAGTATTGTTGTTCGAGCTGCAGAGGTCTAACCTTATTTACCTTTTATCTACTTAGCCTAGCTTAGCACAAAGACTGGAAGCAGGTGGACACTGCTAGACTTGCTCCATCAAAAGAGAAATAAGAGCCCTTCCAAACCCCTCCAGATCGGTCTGGTTCACCGGTACAGGACACGTTTTATCTCGTTAGTTAACGAGCTACGGTTCGTCCTCCCGTCTGCTGGTTTATGCGACAGCAGAGTTTAAGATAGAGAAGGGAAGTCTCTCCCCTTCCCTTCTGGGTGGACCTCCTTGGGACCTTATTTTGGCAGTGGTGGCCTAGGGGTTAAGGACCGGCAGGATTAAATCAGTGTGGGGGAAAGGGAAAGAGCAGCGCTAGTCCCTCCCTCATTTAACCACCTCTGAGGTGCCCTTGAGCAAGGCCCTTAACCTCCCACGGTGGAGCTCCAGTGGAGCTGCTCAGCTTCCAGCAGATCAGACTGGGGTTGTACTGGGCAGCTTCCAGATATGAACGTGGAACTGTGTGAATGTGATCAGTAGGGCTGCCACCGCTTAGTCGATTAGTCGACTAATCGGTAGTTTTGGTCTTAGTCGACTAAGATTTCTTTAGTCGATTAGACATTTTTTATGCTTATTCATGCTTAATTATTTATTTCCAGGAAACTTCTGAGGACATTTATGGTAAACACCAGATTTAAAGTGGTGCTTTTGCAGGATTAATTGTGGAGAAACTCAGTTTTACAGATGGTTAATTAACTACATTTATATTGTGCTTTTCTAGTCTTAACCACCTCTCAAAGCGCACAGCTCTGTCAATTAAATCAACTAATCAATTAGTTGACAAAATCCTATTAGTGTTAGTTGACTAAGAATTTCTTTAGTCGAGGACAGCCCTGGTGATCACGTTCTCGTTGCAAATGAGAAGTTGTTCTCAATCGACCTACCTGGATAATAAAAGGTTAAAAAAAAATAATGTTTTGGAAAGACATACATACGGTCCGTGTGACGCTTATCAGTTACATTTTCTAAGCACAAACTGACATTTGGAAAAACAAAAAAATGGGTTCAAATATCGAATTTTTCATTTTTTTTTCCCACCTTGACAAATAAAAAAATTGGATCTTTAAACTTGTTTTTCCAATTTTTTGTTTTTTATTCAGAGGATCAGAAATTGAGAAAATTACAAAATTGCGTCTGAGCTCCAATTATTCATAATACTGCCATGGTATTATCTTCCTCTACTTTGGGGAATATGCAGGTCATTAACTGCATATGGACCAAAAAAAACAACAAACTGATAGACTTTGGGGTCAGAGGTGCAACTGATGGTTTC
Organism: Perca flavescens; assembly: GCF_004354835.1. NCBI lineage: Eukaryota > Metazoa > Chordata > Actinopteri > Perciformes > Percidae > Perca > Perca flavescens. The sequence continues at coordinate 1,905,231 of NC_041353.1, forward strand.
GAGGGAGAGAATACCATGGCAGAATTATGAATAATTGGAGCCCAGACGCAATTTTGTAATTTCTGTCAGGTCCATTAAGTCAAGAACACACATGACAATAAAATGATTTAGGAAATTTTTATTGAATAAATTGCAATTCAAGTTGATAAATTCTGAATAAAATGTTGGCGGTATGGCTCGGTTCAGGGAGTCCTCTGACCTTTTGTTAGCACCATGAAATATTAGAGAGTCAGAGGACAGCAGCAGCATTAGGGAACGCTCACACAGTTTAGGACTGGGAGAGCTGAACTATATGAACAGAGCAGCAACGATAACTTAAAGCAAACCGACTGATCTCATGAATTGGCGTATCTATGTCAGTATCTATTTGTATTCTGTTTTTGCATGTGATCAAGACGCATAATCGCATTTTTGCGTGTATATCAACTCAAATCGTCCGCCATTGGCCTACATTGCGAGTCAATTTCCGCCGTAGCAAGTAGTATAAAGGAACGGGGGATTGAGTAAGAAGAAGGGTTGGGTATCGTTTGTTTTTTATTCCGATACCGGTGCAAAAAACAAAATACAATGATGGACCGTGGATTTCAAAAGGATTACAAAATGCCTGTAAAAAAAAAAGAATTCACTTTATAGGGAATTTATTAAACACAGAACTATAGAAGCAGAAAAGAAATATAAGAAATATAAAAATAAGTTAATTAAGATTATTAGAATTTGTAAGAAAGAATACTATTGTAAATTATTAGATAATAATAAAAATAATATGAAGGGTATATGGAATATACTAAATAGTATTATAAGAAAGGGTACGAGTCAGTCTAATTATCCCCAGCATTTCACTTGTAATGAAAAGAACATTAATAATATGGAGGACGTGGTCAATAATTTTAATAAATATTTTGCAACTGTTGGACCAGATTTTAGCTGAAAAAATTCCTGTTCCGCAGATAACTGATAACAGATACAATGATCTTATTGAAAGAAATCAATGCTCAGTGTTTTTTAAAGCTGTAGAAGAAAAATAAATAATAGACATTGTTAAAAAATGAAAAAAAAAACTAAAGCATCCACTGATTGTAACGAAATAGATATCAAGATAGTAAAAAATGTAATTGAGGGGGTCTCACAACCATTAACTCAAGATAATTAATTAAATTTACACAATGAGATCGCACTCATCTAGCCTATTTGTGATAACATATCAGAATGTTTTCTGATAGCCTATCATCACAAACGATCTAATTGTTATAAAGATATTAAAATACAATTCTTCTTGACATTTACAACAGCTTCTAAATGTAATGCAACACTGTAATGAACATTAAATTGAATTACTTGCCTTTTCTGCCGCTGAAAATGTTCCTCCCGAAAATGAAATCTTCTGCAGACAGCAAATCTCCGGCAGAGTCCTAGAATTTAACCGCCAAAACTTCTTTTTTTTTTCAGTCGGCTGAGTTCCATAATTGTCGTTGTGGCCCGACTGTGACAAAACGAACTCGGGCGGACTGTAAAAATACACAGCTACACCGAGTACGGCACTTACACTAGTACAACTGTTTCCAGCCGACACTGGCCCATTAATAAAACGCCATATTTGAGCCAGCGCGAGTAAAACTGCTTTTAGCCGACACTGGCTCTTCATAAAAAGCCGTACGTCAGCCAGAAGTGTTGTCGGCACGACTCTGGCCCATTATCTTTACTCCGATGCCGACACTGAGCCGACAGTAGCGCTTTCCAGCCGGAATCGGCCCAAATGTGCTTGCTATCTGGGGTGCGACTTTACATTCTCCTAGGTGCTGATTTACTAGCTCCAGAGCTGTTTAAAGACTATAGCCCCGTTTGACATGCTAACTAACGTTAGCTAAAATTAGCTTGTGGTAGCTTGGACTGCAGTTCGATTTTTGTAGTAGGCTATGCAGTTCGGGACTACCAATACAATAATCTATCTGCTTGTTCAGGTACACATTGAGCTAGTTGGAATAAAAAGAACACACCATTATAGGCCTGTTTAGTAAGCTGGATGTGATGGCCGCATTCCTACACTTATAAAACGCAATTCAATGTGGAAGTAATCTTGAAGTAATCCAAGTATTCAGAATACGTTACTCAGATTGAGTAACTTAACGGAATACGTTATAAATTACATTTGTGGGCATGTATTCAGTATTCTGTAACGAAATACGTTTTGAAAGTATCCTTCCCAACACTGGCTAACGTTACCTGCTGTCGAGTGTAGTGTAAAGTCAGGCACCGAAATTTTCGTTCTTATTCGGTCTCGTTACTACCGTTTACGTCTGAACCGGTGCCCTATTGGCACAGAGTTTCGGTACGCAACCCTAGTAAGGAAGTAGGATGGGTAAAACACAAGACTTTCACCCGGGAGAGCCGGGTTCGCGTCCCACGTGCGGCGATTTTTCAGCCATTTCAGCCGTTTTTTTATATTTTTTTTGTAATAAGCCTTACCCGATGTTTCTTTCCTAAACCCAACCATTTATTGTGTTCCTAAGCGTGTTGTTGTCGTTATTTTCCGTGTTTTTGTCACTGTTTTGTTACTAAAGCCTTTCCCTGTCTTCTTTTCCTAAACCCAACCATTTATTTATTTCTTTATTTTTTACAGGCGTGTGACGTTGTTCTCGCAATAGTACGTCGCGTTCTCGCGATAACACGCAACGTGGCGAGGCCACGCGGTGGGTGTGTTTACATCAGCTGTATACAGCGTAGGCGTACACGTGGATAGGTGAAAATGCGTACAATAACACGGCATTTGGCTTTATGAAAGTGCCGTATATATTTACGCAAAGTCATGATGCCACGTTGAAGCAAATGCCACGTTATACACGACAAGGAGGAGCCGGGGAGGTGGTGGGCTGCAGAGAAGCGAGCAGCAAGCAGTGAGGAGCAAACTGAATCTACTTTAAACTGGGCGCCCTGTTTTGAGCGTAGCCATTAAGCAGCGAGGGGAGTTGACCAACTGATGCGCTGATGATGCAGATCAGCTGATGCAGCTCAGCTGGAGCAGATCAGCTGATGAGACAGTGTTGTTGGCTAATAGCGTTAGCAGCGTCTTGACTACTTGGCCTGCCAGAACTGACGCTGACGCTCAATTTTCTAAATTTCTGATCCTTTCTGAAAATTGGAAAAACAGTTTTAAAAGATCCAATTTTTGTATTTGTCAAGGCGGAGAAAAATTGGATATTGGAAACCATTTTTCTGTTTTTACAAATGTCCATTTGTGCTTAGAAAATTGAACTGATAAGCGTTTACACTGACCCATACGGTACCGTAGCAAGAATAACAACGAGATGCAACTGGCATCACCTTGTCTGATCGGGGCATCTTCAGCAACATGACCGAGGCCTAAGAACCTTACACCAATCGACTTGTCAAGTGATTCCAGTGTCTCCGAATAATTTCCAGTAATTAGCCCCTAAGGTAGTTGGGGTACAGTTATCACAGCTGCAACATATATATGATAAACGGGTCAGGGGTAAGGCTAACCAAATTTTAAACTGCCCTGACCACCCACTCTTTGGGGAGTTTAATCTGCTCCCCGCAGGTCACTGTTTTAGGCTGCCTATGTTAAGAACTAAACGTGCCTCTTTTTTTATTCCTGTGGCTATTAGGAACCTGAATTCACTTGAGTGACATCTTTCGAAATTTTTATACAGTTAATGTTTGTTTATTAATGTCCATCATTGTCCATTATTATATTGACCTGCGTACTGTCCAATTGGATTCTGTCATTGGTTTTGAGGAAAGGAGTGTCTCTATTGAAGGTGTTGATGTGTGTTCTGTGTTTTGTTCATAATGTTGCTGACATGTGTATGTGTTTTTCTAGATATCCTGCTGCTCACCAAATTTCCTTTTTCTAAGGATAAATAATGGGGAACTTGGAATGAAACCCTGAGAGTCTCGCTAGAGTCGGGGGGGGTGGGGGGTCTATCCTAAGTTTTAGGATTTTGTAGTGAAGTTCAATCACGTGAATATTTTCAACAACCAATGGGTGCTCTCCCTCCAGCACCAAACAGGAAGCAGCAAACTAGCTGGAGCCACTGTTGCTTATGGTTGCTGTGACGTCGTGCTAAGCTAAGCTAAAGTTGCTGATTTTCAACCCTTCTGAAGTGACTCATCCAGCTAAGTTATACCGGGCGGGTAAACATGGACCTTTCAGATACTGCTGCCATTCATCTGCATGTACAGCAGAACAGAACATCTTACAACTAAAGTGCTAGCAAATTGTGACCCTGCAAGATCAGCAGTCTTTGCAAAATTGTAAAGTCTGTGATTAAAAACTCAGTGACATTATGAGTCTTTTATTGGAGGCTTAAAGCCCATGTTGCAGGTTAACCACCACTGTTGATTAATGGGTACATATAGCACTTAATATATGTATATCATTGTTAAAAATGTCTCCAAATAGTGTTAAAGCCATTTTTTGTCAGGTTTTTGTCATTTTTGGTATTAGTGTTTTTTTTTTTTCGCAATTCTGTGATGACGTCAAGTTGGGGAGACGTGTATCAGCCTAGTACTGTAACTATGGTGACTGACTGGTATGAGGAAGAGGTGTTTTTACTGTCCGTGAATAGCACCAAGTGAAAGTCGACGTTTTATTTATATC
>NC_041353.1:1914848-2014848 GCF_004354835.1 Perca flavescens
GTCCCTGTTCTGCAGGTATTCCACGCAAAGTTAGAAGTGAGTCCTCGTTTAGAAGAAGTCTCCCGGCTTATCCTGCCTTGTTACTGACTGAAGTTGGAGAAACAGCTAGCTAGATTATGTGATCTTACCTAGGTACTGAGCATATGCGACTCCCAACAAAGATGTTACAGAAGTGAGATGTCTCACTCTGTAGCTAAAACCGAGACCTGAACACAGGGTGAAAAGAGGAGCTGCAGCAATGTGCAGTACAACAAAATATGGTGTTTTTTGAAAAGTAAACCATGTAAACCTATTCTGGTACAATCTTAAAATACAATTATGAACCTGAACATGAGCATAATATGGCCACTTTAAAACCCAGCTGTTTTAGAATTTTTTTTTTCTTAAAATAGAAGTATATATTTGTGTTTTTAAAGGTAAGAACCAAAGTGCTTGGGGCTTTTTGCCATATACAGGGTAGGGAAGTAGGACAGTACTGAAAGACGGACATATGCATTGTTAGTTTTGGTCTTTTTATGGGATTTGTTGACTAGTAGAAAAGGAATATCACTAACCTTATCCATTAAAATAGTTAAAATAATCTGACAAATGTATATCTACTTGCTTGGACTTAGATAGAGTTAACTGAAGTAACTATCTCTAGTGCATGGCGGAGTCCACACCACAACTATAACGACAACGACAGTGGAGAACGATATCTTTGGGATCACTTTCAGAGCGATTTGATGTAGGCTGAGTCCTTTGCAGCTGCCCGGGTTCGATTCCGACCAGCAGACTTTTCTGTCATCCCCTAGCTTGGACACCAGTCGAACTTAGCCCCGCCCACAACATCTGAGGTCGGGAAGTTCGGTCTGGACTTGATCCGTTGTGGAGCAACTATGCTCCAACCAGAGCTGTTTGGACCAATCAGATTGTCAGGGGGGCGGGCTTTATATACTATGATGGACAGATGATCAACAGTAACGTAATCAACCACGTCACCAAAGAGCGCTTGGGTTGAATTTGTTTACGACTACCGTTAGGGCCGCTCGATTATGGAATAAAATATAATCACGATTATTTCGGTCAATATTGAAATCACGATAATTTAACACGATTGCTCGTTGACTTCTGGAAAGATGTTGCAATTATTAAACTTAAAACTTAAAACAGTGTGAAAAAGTAAAATCACCAATAAAAAAACACATACAACTGTGAAATTTGCCTATTTAAACTTTATTTTTTCATTCAGAACACGAGAGAAAATAAGAGTTTACTTACAAAACGTAATGAGCTTAATAATAGTTTTTTCTCGATTATTCAGTTTTTGTGATCGTTGGGACCCGAAATCATAATCACGATTAAATTTTGATTAATTGCACAGCCTTAACTACCGTTCATATTTATAATGCCCCATAGTTGTCAAAAGGAAGGGGAGGGACTTTGCCTCTCTCTGCTGCTACACCATCACGATTAACTTTATTTTGAAAGTCCTTCTCTCTCTGTTTCCTGTAGAAGAACGTCCTGCAGGGCGAGCAGAGGGATCACGTGTGGAGCAGGGAGGGGTTTTACGCCATCGTCCTCTTCTTCACCATCTTCGTCATCGTCATCACCTGCTTGATGGTAAACCACACACACACACACACACACACACACACACACACACACACACACACAGACACAGAGAGACACCCACATACACAGACACAGAGAGACACACACATACGTAGACACACACACACACACACACACACACACACACACACACACACACACACACACACACACAGACACAGACACACACAGACCGACAGACAGACACACACACACACAGACACACACACACACACACAGACACAGACACAGACAGACACACACACACACACACACACACACACACAAACACACACACACACACACACACACACACACACACACACACACACACACACACACACACACACACACACACACACACACAGAGACACACACAAACACACACAGACAGACACAGCGACACACATGCACACACACAGAGAGAGACACACACACAGATACAGAGAGACACACACAGACACACACAGACACAGCGAGACACACACACATACGTAGACACACACACACACACACACACACACACACAGACACACACACACACACACACACACACACACACACACACACACACACAGACACACACAAACACACACAGACAGACACAGTGACACACATGCACACACACAGAGAGAGACACACACACAGATACAGAGAGACACACACACACATCTACACACAGACACACACACACACGGACACAGAGAGACACACACAGACACACAGAGACACACACACAGACACACACACTATGACACTACGATGGATGGATGGATGGATGGATGGATAATAATAATAATAATAATAATAATGCATTTTATTTGTAAAGCGCTTTATTTAACACTGAAAAACACTTTACCTTAACGTTTAAAAAGGACATACACATACTACGAAAACTCTCACACTAAAATATACACATTATAAAACAACTCCTTGTGGGGAGCCTCACTGAACAAGCCAAAGCTTAACCCTAAAGATGCTAACGCTGTGGAAGCCACAATGTCTCCCTGTCAAGGTGGTCAACTCTGATTGGTCCTCACAGAGATGGAAGTTCAATGCACGCACAGATCAGCACAATCGCTGACCTCATTCAACACGTTTCTAAACCGACTGCTCTGATCAACGCCGTTAACCAATTCGGGGCCTTCAGACAAAACACACACACACATGCACACACACACACACACATGCACACACACACACGCACACACACACACACGTTTCTAAACCGGCTGCTCTGATCAACGCTGTTATCCAATTTGTGGTCTTCAGACAAAACACATGTAAACGCACAAACACACATGCGCACACGCACACAAACACACAAAAGTATTTCTAAAAAGAGTAAGAATTCAAGTCCTACATACAAAAATGTAAAGCCCTTTTTATGTGGATGTATATGGTCTACAAATACAATTTAAAAACATACAATAGTAATGAGTAATTTCATTAATAGAAGGTATTTTAATGTAAATTGATAATGCAGTGTACTGTGTAATACTAATATAAGCAGTGTTGCATTGTGACATTTGATCCACAGGAGGGAGCTGCTGCACAGAGAAACCAGAGTCTGTGCAGCAGCTCCCTCCTTCTGTCAGACCTGCATGGAATAATAGAACTATTTACGACATAATAAATCTAAATAATGACATATTTTGATCCTTTTCTCTACAGTTTTATTCCCCACTTACAATTTATCCTGTAATCATATCAAGGAAGCAGCTCGAAATGTGCGTTTTCAAAAAATTTTATTCGATCATCTCGGCATAATATTTGTAATTTAGGGGGCGTCCTCGACTAAAGAAGTTCTTAGTCGACTAACACTTATATGATTTAGTCGACTAATCGATTAGTTGATTTAATTGACAGAGCTGTGCTCTTTGAGAGGTGGTTAAGACTAGAAAAGCACAATATAAATGTAGTTAATTAACCATCTGTAAAACTGAGTTTCTCCACAATTAATCCTGCAAAAGCACCACTTTAAATCTTGTGTTTACCAGAAATGTGCTCACAAGTTTCTTGGAAATAAGTAATTAAGCATGAATAAGCATAAAAAATGACTAATCGACTAAAGAAATCTTAGTCCACTAAGACCAAAACTACCGATTAGTCGACTAATCAACTAAGAGGTGGCAGCTCTAGAAATTTAGGTGTCTTCACTTGCTTCCTTTTAAAGTATTGTGATTTTTTTTTTTACAGTACTCACGCTAACTGGATGTCATAATTTCTTATCTCCGGTCTGATCTGCAGGTTTTGTACCGACTGAAGGAGAAGGTCCAGGTTTTAGACAGACAGCTAAAGGCCCCGCCCCCTGTTCGCCACCTGACCCCGACCGTCCAATCGGACTCCGCCCAATGGTCAAAGGGCGCCAAGGTCCAACACCAGACCGCCAAAAAACTTTGTTTGTGAGCTCACGTGTAAAGCATCTTTATGACTCAGTCTCTTCTTGTTCTCCAGTTTGTGACGTCAGGAAGCATGGTCCAAGCTGAGCTCCCTCCAACTGTAGCCACGCCCATTCGCCAGCAGCAGCCAATCGTAGCCGGCCGTCGCCTGGCTCCTCCTGTCGTCCCTCTGCCCAGGTAAGTCAACACAACGTCAACGTACATTTAAAATGAGCTACGTTGTACTTAAGTAAAAGATCATCAAAGTAATAGTATATTTACCTAAGTCAGATATTTTATACACCTCTGTATACAACGTATAAAGTTCCTCAATTTGAATACATTAAAGGTCCCATGACATGGTGCTCTTTGGATGCTTTTATATAGACCTTAGTGGTCCCCTAATACTGTATCTGAAGTCTCTTTTATATAGACCTTAGTGGTCCCCTAATACTGTATCTGAAGTCTCTTTTGTATAGACCTTAGTGGTCCCCTAATACTGTATCTGAAGTCTCTTTTATATAGACCTTAGTGGTCCCCTAATACTGTATCTGAAGTCTCTTTTATATAGACCTTAGTGGTCCCCTAATACTGTATCTGAAGTCTCTTTTATATAGACCTTAGTTGTCCCCTAATACTGTATCTGAAGTCTCTTTTATATAGACCTTAGTGGTCCCCTAATACTGTATCTGAAGTCTCTTTTATATAGACCTTAGTGGTCCCCTAATACTGTATCTGAAGTCTCTTTTATATAGACCTTAGTGGTCCCCTAATACTGTATCTGAAGTCTCTTTTATATAGACTTTAGTGGTCCCCTAATACTGTATCTGAAGTCTCTTTTATATAGACCTTAGTGGTCCCCTAATACTGTATCTGAAGTCTCTTTTATATAGACCTTAGTGGTCCCCTAATACTGTATCTGAAGTCTCTTTTATATAGACCTTAGTGGTCCCCTAATACTGTATCTGAAGTCTCTTTTATAGACCTTAGTGGTCCCCTAATACTGTATCTGAAGCCTCTTTTATATAGACCTTAGTGGTCCCCTAATACTGTATCTGAAGTCTCTTTTATATAGACCTTAGTGGTCCCCTAATACTGTATCTGAAGTCTCTTTTATATAGACCTTAGTGGTCCTCTAATACTGTATCTGAAGTCTCTTTTATATAGACCTTAGTGGTCCCCTAATACTGTATCTGAAGCCTCTTTTATATAGACCTTAGTGGTCCCCTAATACTGTATCTGAAGTCTCTTTCCCAAAATTCAGCCACTAGAGCCAGTCCCACAATGAGCTTTCCTTAGGAGGGGGGGCAAGGTGGAGGGTGGGGGTGTGGTCTTGACCAACTGCCACTTTGCTCGTTTGAAAGCCATGATGTCTCTCTCTCTCTCATGGGGGGCCAAATTCTCTGGGAGGGCAAAGCAGAGAAAGGGGAGGTAACCTTGCTCCTTATGACCTCATAAGAGAAGCTTCCTGATTGGTCCATCTGAGCTTTCATTTTCTCAAAGGCAGAGCAGGATACCCAGGGCTCTGTTTACACCTATCACCATTTCTAGCCACTGGGGGACCATAGGCAGGCTGGGGGAACTCATATTAATGTTAAGTGAAATTTTTTATGCCATGGGACCTTTAAAGTAAATCTCCTTGTCACTGCCCGATGTGAGTTGAGAGCAGATGTGAGTCGCGCATGTGTCACTTTTCGACAAGTAGCCTACAAGATGCTAACGAGAGACTTATGTAATGTCACTACAGTAAAAATGGACCTACAACGAAGGCTGTCACTTGAATGGCGTTTTGAGCTAACGTTAGCAATCAAACAATCATAGATAGCTAAAACGTTTATTATTTTATGGGTTTCACAAATTTCAGTAAGACACGTTATGCCGTAAACAGTTTAAATCTGAGCATGTGCGACTCTTTCTCTTCCTAGCTCCGCCCCTGCCCCCGTCGTCAGCAGCAACGACCACGCCCTCTTGGCCAGCGTTGCCCCGGTGACAGCCAATAACGAGCTAAAGCCCTGCCCCTCCCCCTTCAGGATGAAACCTGCTGCAGGATTGCAGGAAAGGTAAGAAGAAGACCCCGCCCCCTCTGCATATCACTCTCACTCTGGACACAAAATTAACTTTATTATAACAACAATAATGAAAACTTTATTTACACAGAACTTACAGACAGAGTTCAAAAAGCTTTACGTGGTTGAGTTAGGAACAATAGATTTCCAGACTGCCACAAAATAATAATAATAATTATAATAATCATAATGCATTCAATTTATATAGTGCTTTAGGTACTCAAAGTCGCTTCATAGAGCAGAATAGCCGATCACAAAGAAGCTCAATGAGGTGAGTTTTCAGGGCCTTTTTATAGACAGGCTGTGTGTGTGTGTGTGTGTGTGTGTGTGTGTGTGTGTGTGTGTGTGTGTGTATATGTGTGTGTGTCCTCATCTTTATAGTTCAAAAACAGCAGCACTCAAGGACTTACTTTTTGAGAGTGAAGCCGTTCTCCTCTATAAACAGGAACATTTCATTTACATTAGAGCTGCTCCAAGAAACCATGTGAACTCTAATGTTCTTCAGATTACACCTAAACCATTAGATTAGATTAGATTACAAATACAAATATTACGGTGCAAATCCTCCATCATAACCGCAATGCTCCAAGGTCCAAATGCGTCTGGCTTTTAAAGGGAATGGGAGATGATCTTGTAGTGGAAGTTTCCTTTGCAGCAGGGGGGAAGAGTTTTCAGAGTTTAGTAAATTGAAACAAATAAGACAGACTGAGACTAAAACCAAGTTGGGTTTTTGTATTTTATTAAAAACATATATATATATTTGCAAATAAAGGAGCAACATGATTTCACAAAAGGCCGCAGCCCAGTGTGGAGTCAGTTCCTCCAATGAGTGAACAGAAACACCAGGCTTATATGCATCTTCAGAGTGACAGCACACACACACTTGGCTTAGTATGACGCTACAGTTTTGACAGGCAATCTGATACACATGAAGACAATCAGAGAAATGCAAGAGATATCTCGGAGTCATCTCACCTCCTCCTCCCTGTATGACTTTCACCCCCCAGTTACATCTTAACTGGCATGGGAAAACATGAGATAGTTTTGGGGTGACCTTGTACCTTTATCGGTTCAGGCTAACAGTGCTCACATAATGTTCCAGACTGGATGTCTCACAAAGTTAGAATCAAAATCTACATGTGGAAAATGAGATAAACTCTTTCAGCATTTGTGAGAGAAGTAAAGTACGAATTAAACATAAAAATATAAGGAATTGTGCTTAAATGTAATTTTCCCATTACAATCTCTGGTACCCCTTTTCCACCAAGGCAGAGCTGGTGCTGGTTCGGAGCCAGAGCCTATAGTTTCAAATCGGTTTGTTTGTTTTTCGACCACCAAAGCACCAGCTCCGAACCAGTAAAAGTGGTTCTTAAGTAGCACCAAATCATCACCGGGCCAGAAGTAAGAACCGCTTACGTCATCGGCTTGGAGCGGGGGTTACCGTGACCAACAAGACGAAGAGAAACTTGTGACCGCCATTTTTTAATTAGCGGATAAACACGATGGACGCGATTAAACAACAACAGCAGCAGCAGTGGTCAGAGGAGGAAACAAGCTGCTTTCTTGCACTATAAAGGCGAGCCGAGCGAATCCGTTGGATCTGCCGAGTTTGGACGCCGATGTAGGTCTGCAAAGCCACGAACATCAGCAGCAAAGCAACGTTCGCCATTGTTGATGGTCTGTGTGTGTTTGTTTGGCGCCACCGTGCTAACGTTGCGGGGAGAGATGAGATGTACAGTACAGGCCAAAAGTTTGGACACACCTTCTCATTCAATACGTTTCCTTTTTATTTTCATGACTATTTACATTGTAGATTCTCACTGAAGGCATCAAAACTATGAATGAACACATATGGAATTATGTACTTAACAAAAAAGTGTGAAATAACTGAAAACATGTCTTATATTTTAGATTCCTCAAAGTAGTCACCCTTTGCTTTTTTATTAATAAGGGAAATAATTCCACTAATTAACCCTGACAAGGCACACCTGTGAAGGTAAAACCATTTCAGGTGACTACCTCATGAAGCTCATTGAGAGAACACCAAGGGTTTGCAGAGTTATCAAAAAAAGCAAAGGGTGGCTACTTTGAAGAATCTAAAATATAAGACATGTTTTCAGTTATTTCACACTTTTTTGTTAAGTACATAATTCCATATGTGTTCATTCATAGTTTTGATGCCTTCAGTGAGAATCTACAATGTAAATAGTCATGAAAATAAAAAGGAAACGCATTGAATGAGAAGGTGTGTCCAAACTTTTGGCCTGTACTGTAAATAGGAACATGTTGGCGTTATTTCGTCACTTATTGGGAGCAGTAGGATTACTGGAACCAGTCACCTGCAGGTTCTGTGTTGGCCTGATGCCGCTGGAGCCGTCAGACAGCATTACAGCACACACGGAGATGAGGAGGATCTGTATGGACTCTGGGGGTTACGGTGAATAAGCTAAATTCCCAATAAGTCGGCGTGTTCCTTTTAAAGTTGTCGGTAGCTGCCGACGGTAGCCTTTGAGCAGCAAAGTGAATCAAATTATTTCCCTCAGTATATAGCTACCTGTGAACTAGTAAAGATAACAAGGCAGCAAAAAAAAAGTCATTTTCTAGTCCCAGTACAGGTGAATAATGAGTGTAAACGTTCCATTGTACCAACAGTGGTTACATAACCTTTGAAACGAGCCAGAGCGTTTCTTTATCAGCTCTTTCCCTAACTTTCCCTCTTAAGTAGTTTCATAACGGCAAAGAAAACATCTTTATCTTTGCCTACGCTCGGTGTTCGAGCACTTTAGCCTTTATCTGCTGCCCCGTAACTCTTCCTTTCGACTGGCATTTGAACCTCGGAGGCCGTTTTGTTCTGGTTACATCAGCGTGATAGAGTGTGGAGAACACGCTGTGACTCTTAAAGGTAAGACAAGGAAGGCTCAGGGTGAGAACGGGATGTTTTTCTTGGTGTCTGTGGCTCTCTTTGTGTGTGTGTGTGTGTGTGTGTGTGTGTGTGTGTGTGTGTGTGTGTGTGTGTGTGTGTGTGTGTGTGTGTGTGTGTGTGTGTGCGTGTGCGTGTGTGCACTCTGGATGGCAGCCAATCAGCAATCAGACGAATAGGAAGTACCGGCATCCTGGAGAGGAAGCCGGCCGACACGTAGCCAGACGAAGAGTACACACACACACACACACACACACACACACACACACACACACACACACACACACACCCGACGCAGCACACCTTGCCTTTTCCTGTACTGTTACATATTCACCTTAAAGTTCAGTGAGATCAATTTCTCCGTTATAAAAGGGTTAGGGTTATACAAACACATGCTATTTAATGGATTTAATCCAATTTTATTGAATTAAAAATAGTATAATTTATTTTTTATTTACACTTATTTTATTTTTAAAATCCACTACACAATGCAACCATTTCGTTAATTTAATAAAATGTATTATTAATTTCAATCTTAATTGAATGTATTTGAATTAGATTTAAATGAAATAAAATCCACTATAAAATGCAATCATTGAATTAATTTAATTTAAAAAAAAAAGAAATTCCCTTCACTCATAATTTTGAAATAAAAAAATCCATTAATTTTAATTTAATTATAAAATGCAATCATTGAATTAATTTAATAAAAAATAAAAAAATTTAATTTATTTTTAATTTGATTTGATTTAAAAATGAATATAATATAATATTTAATATAATATTAAAATAATTTAATAAAAAAAAAGGAAATTCCCTTGACTCATCATTTTGATTTGAAATAAAAAAAATCCAATAATTTTGATATAATGATAAATCAACGATCTTAGTTTCAGATTTTCAACTTTAGTATTTCATAATTTACATTCAGTAATTCTGATGGTTTTGATTCTTTCCCCCCCCACCATCAGACGTGGCTCTAACGTCTCTCTGGTGTTGGACATGTCGGCTCTCGGCTCTGTGGAGCCCCTCAGCGTTGCCGTGGTAACCCCCCGAGAGGCGGCGGCCAGGGAGTACCTGTTGGCGGCCGGCCGGCCTCTGACGCGCCCGCAGCTCCGCGACATCGTGGTCAACACGCACAAGCTGCACGCCGAGTTCGCCGTAAGTCGTTCCGTCTCTTGGTTCATTTTACGTTTGCACTTTTAAAAAAATATTTTTTTATTTAAATGTGAAAGGCAGCGGGGGGGGGGCTTGAATGATAAAACACAAGGTTGCAAGTTCAAATCCTTCCCATTGGTGAGTTGACTCGTATCCTGATTTCCAAATTTCTTGGAAAAATACCTGTTGGAACTAGTGCTGCCATCTCTTAGTCGATTAGTCGACTAATCGGTAGTTTTGGTCTCAGTCGACTAAGATTTCTTTAGTCGATTAGTCATTTTTTATGCTTATTCATGCTTAATTACTTATTTCAAAGACACTTCTGAGCACATTTATGGTAAACACAAGATTTAAAGTGGTGCTTTTGCAGGATTAATTGTGGAGAAACTCAGTTTTACAGATGGTTAATTAACTACATTTATATTGTGCTTTTCTAGTCTTAACCACCTCTCAAAGAGCACAGCTCTGTCAATTAAATCAACTAATCGATGAGTTGACTAAATCATATAAGCGTTAGTCGACTAAGAACTTCTTTAGTCGATGACAGCCCTAGTTGGAACCTAGCCTGACGCAGTCTGATGCTGCTCCATTGGGCTGTGATTATGGGGCGTGTCTGTGCCTGTAGCATTGGTATCGAAAACTGTCAATATTGGAAATTTGGCATCAAAATCTCTCCCTGTTTAAAGGACAATTAGTGCGCTAAAACTGGTCACATTCGATTAGCATGAAAACACGTTGACTCGGTACCCATGTGTTATTAACCCCTAGGTTCATTTTGTGGTGGAATTGTCCTTTTTTGGGGGTTGGGCGGGGGGGGTTATCTTCCCCTGAATAGAGAGCCTCAGCCAATTTAATATTTGTGATATTGAGCTGTTTGTTACGCTTGCTAAAGAAACGTTATTTACCGGCTGTGTTTTATTTTGGAAAGTTCTTTGTCTTGCGTTTCAGTTTGCCGTATTTTTATTAAATGCTAAAAACAGAAGAGATGTTTAAATTCCTACAAACTCAGATATAGAATAATGGAGGGTATGGATTCTGTATCAATATAGAAAATGTCCAGACCTTCTGCATTGAGACATTCCAGTTGTAGTATTTGGTATAAAAATGACAATGTGTGTTTGTGGAGTGTGTGTTTGTGGAGCGTGTGTTTGTGGAGTGTGTGTGCGTGCAGGTGTCTGTTATTTCTTTTCCACATTTCTAACATTAATTTCTTCCATCTCAGGAAATTCCCATGAATTTCATTGATCCCAAAGAGCTCGATGTTCCAAACAACGGCACCAAGAACAGATACAAGACCATACTGCCCAGTGAGTACACTCTCTGTGTGTGTGTGTGTGTGTGTGTGCGCGCGCGAGTGTGTGTTTGTCTGTGTGCATGTGTGTGTGTTTGTCTGTGTGTGCGTGTTTGTGTGCGTGTGCGTGTTTGTGTGCGTGTGTGTGTGTGTGTGTGTGTGTGTGTGTCCTCATCTCTCATTTCCTGTTGAACCAGGAAGTTGTTTTATTATATGGGAGGGGCTCTAAGTCAAAGGCCAACAACCCCAAGGACGAGCTAATATCGCACCTCCCTCTTCCCTGAACACACACACACACACACACACACACACACACACACACACACACACACACACACACACACACACACACACACACACACAAGAACATGAACAATGCATTTTCCTCAGAGCAGAGAGAGTTTGTTCTCACACAGCCAGCCAAACATTATGTAACATGTACACACACACACACACACACACACACACACACAGTGATAGTTTTTAGTTTGTGCACTCATGTTTTGGAGAGGGGGCATGATTATCAATACAACATTGGGGGGGGGTCCTTCCTTCCTTCCTGCCAATCAAGAGAAGGAATGCTCCCCTCGAGCTGCTCTCAATCAAATTCCTTCCTGTGGTCAAGTTTCTGTGTCGTCTTGTCTCAAGTGTCCACTGCTCTGTCCGAGACTGTCTCCAGGACTGAGTCCAGTTTGAGTTTAAGTGTAAGAGGGACTCGAAACCAAGTCAGGACTGAATTTAATAAGGGCTCAACCCCCAAATCTTAAAGGAGATCAAGACCAAGTCAAAACCAAGTCTTAAAGAGGTTCGAGACCCATTCAACACCGGATCTAAAAGAGACTTGAAACCAAGTCAAAGACTGAAGCTAAAAGCAGACCCGAATTGATTCAAGACTGAGCTTAAAATGGGCATAAGAATACAATTTGAAAAGACTTTTAAACTAAAGTCTAAAAGCCGATCAAGATTAAGTCCAGATTGAATCACAAATGGCCACAACACAAAAACATTACTTAAGTTTGAAAGACGTATGAAAAAGCCAAAGACCAGGTACCCGAAGAGGGTTGGGTCGAAAAAGGTTTCAAGATCAAATCAAAGACATTTCTGACTTAAACTTAAACCCTTTTTACTCTCTGAGACTAACCCAGTGGATTAAGACTAACCCAAGAGTCCAAAAACTAGGGATGCACCAAATCCAGATTTTTGGGGTTTGGCCGAATACCGAATCCACTTGTTAAGATTCTGCTGAATACCGAATCCTCCTCCCATCCTCAGTCCATTAACACAGTCAACACATTAATGAAGTAAACAACGTCCACAGCAGTGTATTTTTCATTTAATTTAATTGTAATTGTTAAAAAACAAAGAATAGGCAACATTATGCATCTAGTTAACTCAAGTTTTTAGCTGTGACAGAAAACCGAAAACCGCCCAATATTCGGCCGAATCCTGGATTTGGTGCATCCCTACCAAAAACGCATAAAGACCAAATCAAGACTAAGTCCAAAATGGAATCCCAAGAAAATGGGAAAAGCTGACCGGATTAAGAGCAGAAACATTAAGATTTGATCAAACTGTCCATTGAAATGCTGCAAAATGTAAATGCCTGATCTAAATCGTTCTTGTCTTTTCTTCTCTTCCTGTTCTTCTTCCCTCCGTCGTTGCCTCCTTCCCCTCGTTTCCTCACCTCCTCTCCTCACTGTGTGCCCTAGACCCTCATTCCAGAGTGATCCTGAAGTCAAAAAGCTGCAACGACCTGCTGAGCTCCTACATCAATGCTAACTACATACGGGTGGGTAGAAGCTGATCAAATACAGGGTTCATACGTTTTGAAAAAAACCTGGAAAAGTTATGGAATTTGAAAAATGCAAATTCCAGGCCTGGAAAGGTATGTTCATGGAATTGTTTTTAACACAGCATAATAATATGTGATTAATAAATGTATTTCACGTGGTCTTAACCTCAGCGTTGTATTCAAGGAGCGATATTAAGAGTCCCACTATGAACCACATACATTATCATTCATTTTATAGTTAAACCTCTGAGGGTAAACTTTAACACTGATTAGTATTCTTATTGTCAAATGTCGACTGACATTCTCAGGAATACTTAGTCATGGAAATTTGCCAAAAAGTCATGGAAAAGTCATGAAAAAGTCATGGAAAAGTATTGGTTATATTGCGTATGAACCTTGTCAAATATCTCATTAGAAAAAAAAAGAATAATGGACGAAGATTTCAGGTCTGAAAAGTGAAGCCAAAGCTGAAGCTCTTTAAAGCTGCATTCTGTCTGACTTCCAGCAGGGGGCGACTCCACTGGCTCCAAAAAGAAGTCTGTTTCTTTAGAAGTTTATGAGAAAATGAGCCTACTTCTTGATTTATTTCCTCAGTAAACATTTTCATAATGGGTTTATGGTCTCGATTGCTAGTTTCAAGTATTCTTCAACACAGCATGATGTTCATTGAGTAAATGATGGTCCCATTTATTTTAAAACCGACGATAAAGCAGGGGATGCTTTAGGACCAGTCAGTCAGGACAGAGGCTTAGTGATGCTAACTGTGCTAACACTGGGGACATTAAAATAGACCTCTACTTGTTTTTGGCAGTTATCCGTGTTTTCACAAGGGGGTAAGCGAGCATCCGGAAAGCGTACCTCCTATGGGGAGATTCTGAGGTTAACAAGCCATCACCTCCCGTTAGCATCCCAATGACTCCCATTCATTTTGGCGTCTCTTTGACAGAGAATAACTTTACATCTGAAGCGTTTAAAGACTCTATTTCTCCGTTGTTTATTTCTAAAGAAACACGACAATGTATAAAAGGCTCCATTACCTTGTAGCTCACGTTATGGCTCCGTAGCAGACGCTTTTATAACAATAGGCTAACGATTGGGTCATAACCACGAGACTTACTGTCACACAGTAGAGGAATTACCGTATAGTACAGGAGAAGCTCACAGGCAGTTTGGACTTCCATTATCTGTTTAGGTTTAATTACTAATGTTAACTAGCATGTTAGTGATCAGTAATTAGCCTGTGTCTATGTTATCTCCTTACATATACCTACACTCTCCGTCTCTGTGAGATTGGGAATGATTGAGATTTCTCTCTCACAGCTACCAGAAGACTTCACACTTTCAGACACGTTGCTCACGTCACATCTACGTCTTCAAGCTCAGTTGGAGGCTGCTCAGTAACGCTCAGCCAGCACCGGGAAAGAGACTTCTGATATCCTTCACTGGTCTCCGTCTGAAGTCTATGGCGTCGCTGTGTCCATTTCTTTCATTATCTATGTGTTTTCATCTTAACCTTTGACCCTCTCACTGAGTGTTTTCACTTCAGCAAAGTTAACTGGAGCATTTGGTCGCCTAAAAATGTCCTGTTCAGCGATTTGCCAACCAACCAAGGCTAGCTGGCATTAGCTGGTAACTTAAGCAAAAATTTGCAGATTTTCTGTTGTGCCGTACATACAGATGAACGGCGGCAGTATCCTCCGGTAAATCTCCGCTGGATGACTCGCTTTCAGAAGGGTTGAAAATCTGCAACTCTCCCTCTTTAGCGCCATTGCAACCATAAACAACACTGGCATGGCTGCATCATCCTCCCCAGCTCCACGCTCGAGAAGCCCCTGACTGCAGACCCGCAGACCTCAATGTGGGCGGAGTTAAACGTTTAACCCTTAACTCCGCTGTCACTACCTGATGTGAGTCGAGTGCAGATGTGAATTGCGCACACAAAGTAGCCTCCAATATACTGTGTATGGTTTTGAGCTAACGTTAGCAATCAAACAATCACAGATAGCCAAAACGTTTTGAAATGACTGCTAGCTAAGATGCTAACAGCGTTTTGAGCTAACGTTAGCAACCAAGTAGCCTACGAAATGACTGCTAGCTACAAGTTAGCAATCAAACACAACAAAGGCTGTCACTTGAATGGCAATTTGAGCTAACGTTAGCAATCAAACAATCATAGATGGCTAAAACGTTTTAGTTAGTTTAGCTAACAGCTAATTCAGCTAACCGCTAGCTGACAGCTAGATTCAGTCTAAAATAACGTTAAGTCAAACTTAAGGGGAAAAGAAGACTTTACAGTAATAACAATAAAGACAAGTATCAAGTGATTATATTTTAAATGAGCACAAGTAAAGTAGAGCTGACGTAGCTAACAGCTGTTATATATGTTAACTGTTATTTTCAAATTTTATTTTGAATAACTTTTAAAGTTATTACATGCTGTCTCAGCTAGCGGTTAGCTAGCTGTTACCTAAACTAACGTTAGGTTGCCTGTGGAGGCTAAGCGCTACAATGTTTGAGAGTGGGCGGGGTTAAACGTTTAACTCCGCCCACATTGAGGTCTGCGGGTCTGCAGTCAGGGGTATATGCCACGCTCTCGTCCAAAAATCATATATGAATATATGAATATGACAATAGTCCACATACCAACGGGTGACGCCACAGATGCTACCCTTCGTTATTTTGTACAGACTGTGGGACAGACACACTTTTTAGTGCATTTTTTACACTTTTGCTCGTGTTTTCCATGTGTTCTGTTCACAGCTTGTCGGATTATGACATTTGTTTGTTAAATCCTCTCTAAACCTGAGAACAAACATCCAGCACACTGACATTATCACATCATCTATCTGGAATGTCAACACACACACACACACACACACACACACACACACACAGTGAAAGTAAACGTCGCTAATGTCCCTCTCAGACTCTGGTACAATAGACTCTCTTCCTGTCAGGAAGCTCCGCTGAAACAATTTAAACTGTCAGGTCACTTGAGAGAAAACACATTCTTCACCCTACTGTACATACTCACACTGTGTACTTCCAACATAAGTACTTTTATCGCAGGAAAAGGAAGAGCATGGGGACACAAATAAATGAAATGTGGAACAGAGCACCACGTCCCGATTAAAACCATCTTATACTGTAATTCTCTACACCTCTTTTGTTTAATGCAAACGGAGTCTTTTAAAACTTTTATCTTAACTGATTGCATTATTATTTCCGGTTTCATGTTTTTAATTTGATGTTTGGATAACAATAATAATAATAATAATATCTAGACAATATGATGCATAATGAAATAAGAGGAGACGCAGCCTGCATCAGCAAAGTCAAAACCAAACGTGTTACAAAAAATCTAAGAAGGAAAGAAAAGATAATTCCATATTAACAAGCAAATAAAAACCTGCACTGATAATTAATAATAACATAATGTGTGTGTTTAGCTCTCTTAGTGTTTATGGGGGGGAAAAAAGTGACGTCATGGAAAGAATTTCTTACGTTTTGACATCTTCCATTAAACTGTTCTGACGCTGTTTTGTGATTGGCTTCCGTCCCAGGGTTACCTAGGCGACGGGAAGGCGTTCATCGCCACCCAGGGTCCGATGGTGAACACGGTGAACGACTTCTGGCAGATGGCCTGGCAGGAGGAGGCGCCCGTCATCGTCATGATCACCAAACTGAAGGAGAAGAACGAGGTACACGTTAAAGAACACAGATTGGTCCATCGACAGAAGAATAATCCGCAACTGTTTTCATATTTGAAAACATTTTTCATGAAAGAAATGGCAGAAAATGCTGTTTTCCCCCTCTCAAATATGTAGATTTCTTACTGTACAGGCCAAAAGTTTGGACACACCTTCTCATTCAATGTGTTTCCTTTTTATTTTCATGACTATTTACATTGTAGATTCTCACTGAAGGCATCAAAACTATGAATGAACACATATGGAATTATGTACTTAACAAAAAAGTGTGAAATAACTGAAAACATGTCTTATATTTTAGATTCTTCAAAGTAGCCACCCTTTGCTTTTTTATTAATAAGGGAAATAATTGCACTAATTAACCCTGACAAAGCACACCTGTGAAGGTAAAACCATTTCAGGTGACTACCTCATGAAGCTCATTGAGAGAACACCAAGGGTTTGCAGAGTTATCAGAAAAAGCAAAGGGTGGCTACTTTGAAGAATCTAAAATATAAGACATGTTTTCAGTTATTTCACACTTTTTTGTTAAGTACATAATTCCATATGTGTTCATTCATAGTTTTGATGCCTTCAGTGAGAATCTACAATGTAAATAGTCATGAAAATAAAGGAACACATTGAATGAGAAGGTGTGTCCTAACTTTTGGCCTGTACTGTAGGTGCAGACATGAGGCCATATTCGGTTGTGCAAAACGAGGGCTTTAAACACATGCTGAAAGTGCGCACCCACTTCAGCGAAAAGATTGTGCCAGATCTTTAAAAGTTGAAAAATGAAAGTTGCGGATGAACTATCCCGAGCATCCTCTGTTACGCTCACCACAGACGGGCGGGTGTCCAGGGGAACGGAGAGCTATGTGACGATAACCGCTCACTTCATCGCAGCAGACTGGGAGATGAGAAGTCTGCAGACACGCCCCTCTACGAGAGTCACACAAGCACTCATCTTGCGCAGGCACTGACACAAGCAGTGGAGGAATAGAAGATAAAGAGGCCCAGTACTAGTAATATCCCAGTCACAACTGATAATGCCAAAAATCAAATAAATGCAGTGAATGAGGCAGGATTTTTTTTTTTTTTTTTTTTTTTGCTGATCACAAAAAATGATCCGATCTGTGAGTTTTTTGATCCGTTGCACCCCTATATTAAACTAAACATCTTTAGGTATTAGACAAAACAAGACCTTTTAAAGACATCACTTTGGTCTTTGAGGAACTGGAATGGACTATTTTATTATTATTAATCTTGAAAATAATCATTAACGAAAGTAATCGTTAGTTGCAGCCGTACGTGAAACTCTGTGGGCCCTATTTTAACGATCTGAGCGCACGGGGTGAAGTGCCTGGTGCAGGTGTGTTTAGGGCTTGTCCAAATCCACTTTTGGAAGTTTCCTTTGCAGCAGGGGGGGACATTTCAAAGTTTAGTAAATTGAAACAAATAAGACAGACTGAGACTAAAACCAAGTTGGGTTTTTGTATTTTATTAAAAAAGATATATTTCCAAATAGGATCAACATGATTTCACAAAAGGCCTCAGCCCAGTGTGGAGTCAGTTTCTCAAATGAGTGAACAGAACACCAGGCTTATATGCATCTTCAGAGTGACAACACACACACACTTGGATTATTATGACGCTACAATTTTGACAGGCAATCTGATACACATGAAGACAATCAGATGAATACAAGAGACATCTTGGAGCCATCTCACCTCCTCCTCCCTGTACGACTTTCACCCCCCAGTTACTGGCATGGGAAAACTAGAGATTGTTTTGGGGTGACCTTGTACCTTTATCGGTTCAGGCTAACAGCTCACAAAATGTTCCAGACTGGATGTCTCACAAAGTTAGAATCAAAATCTACATGTGGAAAATGAGATAAACTCTTTCAGAATTTGTGAGAGAAGTAAAGTATGAAATAAAACATACAAATATAAGGAATTGTGCTTAAATGTAATTTTGCCATTACACTAGTTTGACGGAGGAAAAAAGGGTCTGTGTAGCTAAATGGTTGTACTTAGTGTCTTCATTAAAGGAGAATTCTGGTCGATTTCAACCCGTAGCTCTGTTGTTTGTAAATCAGGAGTACTGTCAGTAGCGAGAAAAACAAGAAAACAAACGGTGCCGCCTACACCGAGTTCTCCTCCTGCTAGATTTTGCACCCAACAGCCTTACAAGGCTTAAACAGGGCAAGTTTTAAACCTGTTTTTAGCCTCTAAACGTGTTCGAAAAGCCATTACTAGTGCTTAGCCATGTGCAGTTATTCCTTACGAGGGAACACAGCGAATTTGACGGCAGTAGATGTGACAGAAAGGCATAAAAGTTGTTAATCCTTACCTCTGTTTATGTACTGCTTTCCGGTCAAGTCCCCACCAATCGAGTGCCGATCTCATACAATCCAATAATACAAAATGTATTTTTTTATTGTATATATATGTATTTGCCGAGGTCCTGTCCATAGTAATGAGCATGTATCAACAGGCTGTAACCTGACACCGCAGTGAAGCAGAGCTGACCTGCGACCGGAATTCTCCTTTAATCAGAGGTGTGTTTTGGGCGTAACATGCAATCAACCAATCAGAGATTATCTCCCATTCATCAACCAATCAGAGATCATCTCCCATTCCCTTTAAAAGCCAGGCGCGTTTGGACCTTGGAGCATTGCTGTATATGATGTTATGATTATTTGTAATCTTCTGCATGTGTGTGTGTGTGTGCTGTTGTGCGTCCCTGTGTGTGTAACAAGCTTAGTGTGTGCACGCTTTGTGCACAAGTCTAGGAGCATTTTACTAATGCTCTGTTAAAATAACAATGATTACTGCGTAATTGACTTTAGACCAGGTTTTTGTTGGTCAATGGCACGATCACTTCCTGCTGCCTCCATTCATTTGCTGTTTAAACGATGCGGGCGCTGGACGGGAAACTGGCAACTGCGTCGGTCTTAAACTAGCAAAGACACTTGCGGCGGGCTTTGAGCTGCGCCGGATGCCAGATAGGACCCTAACTGACTCCCACATTGTGTCTCTGCAGAAGTGTGTTCTGTATTGGCCAGAGAAGAGGGGAATCTACGGGAAGGTTGAGGTGTTGGTCAACAGCATCAGAGAGTGTGAACACTACACCGCTCGCAGCCTCACACTCAAGGTACACATTTATTCATATTTCCCTTATTTCTTAAAGCTATAGTTCGCAACTATTTTATATTTATGCATGCCTGTTACATCCAAGCCATTGCCAAACGAGTTGATACAAAGCTAATTAAGGGTTTTCCCCGGGTTTTTAGATTGCTTACGTGCACTTGACGTCATGTGCTCATTTCCATATGAGTGATGTCATCACGCAATTATAACTAAGGCAAAATTTGGAGGAAGCAGCATGTCACTAAAATGAGAATAGCTGGTCCACCTTAAAGCCAGTACACCTTAAGTTAGTGAGCCTGTGCTGAAGTTGTCGCTATCTCCGTGGCGCTAACTCATAGACTTTAATACACAGGAGCCGCTAGCAACCAAAACACGGGAACTTGGCTCGGGTCTTTAGGAGTTTAAGCATTTTAGCACCCAAGGCTTGCCTCATAGTAGGAAGAGCACAGCTGAGATTGATAACCTTAACGATGGCTCAGTTCCATCAAGTGTCCCAGTAAGATATTTCAGTGAGTCAGCATGAACAATACCAGGACCTCTCCTAAGTGGAATGCAGCCATCAGTAATGGTTTAATACCAGGACCTCTCCTAAGTGGAATGCAGCCATCAGTAATGGTTTAATACCAGGGTCTCTCCTAAGTGGAATGCAGCCATCAGTAATGGTTTAATACCAGGGTCTCTCCTAAGTGGAATGCAGCCATCAGTAATGGTTTAATACCAGGGTCTCTCCTAAGTGGAATGCAGCCATCAGTAATGGTTTAATACCAGGACCTCTCCTAAGTGGAATGCAGCCATCAGTAATGGTTTAATACCAGGGTCTCTCCTAAGTAGAATGCAGCCATCAGTAATGGTTTAATACCCGGACCTCTCCTAAGTGGAATGCAGCCATCAGTAATGGTTTAATACCAGGACCTCTCCTAAGTGGAATGTAGCCATCATTAATGGTTTAATACCAGGACCTCTCCTAAGTGGAATGCAGCCATCAGTAATGGTTTAATACCCGGACCTCTCCTAAGTGGAATGCAGCCATCAGTAATGGTTTAATACCAGGACCTCTCCTAAGTGGAATGCAGCCATCATTAATGGTTTAATACACCTGTGCTTTTCCTACTATGACATGTCAACATGTCTGCTGAGAAAAAGGTCTATAACTGTAGAATTCCTCCTGGGGGCGACAGAAACTCTGCGCTGTAACTTTAAAGTCTTTGCTTGCTTGTTTGGAATTCAAATTGAACGTGTTCTTGTATGTGTGTGTATGTGTGTGTGTGTAGTGTGGGAATCAAACCCGCGTGCTGCAGCATTACTGGTACACGTCATGGCCCGACCACAAAACCCCCGACTCCACGATGCCGCTGCTGCAGCTGATGGAGGACGTGGAGACGGAGAGACGGGCGGCCGCCGCCATGGGGCCGGTCATCGTCCACTGCAGGTAAAGAGAGACGTGGAAACAGGGGCGTAGCACCAGACCCTGGGCCCTATGCATATGCAGTCCTGATGGGCCCCCATGTTCCTCAACACATTGCTAATTATAGAAATTATAGCCTATTAATTTAAAATTAAACATGTTTTAAATTAGGCTATTATGGTGTGTTATTTGCAAACAGCATTGCTAGTGTAGTTTATTTATTTAGCCTTTACCTCAGATTACATGTATAACCAAATTATCATTTGAAAGTGTATGTTCTGCTCTTTATAAGGGTTGTCTCAGTTTGTTTTTAGCACTAACACTCACGGAGATATTCAAGCAGTTTAGCACCATGGATTTCGTTTTCTACTTAGTGCTCACCTTTCTTTGAAAAGAAGTCAGTTACCGATTGTTTCCCCTCATTCTGTTTTCCCTTCTCCTCCTCCTGTCTTTCCTTTCTTTTTTGACATGATTTGACTTTCTTTGAGAAAGACATTTCTACAGCAGAAGTTTGCGTTCCACCAGACGCTCAACTGAACTAGCATAAACAAAATGCGTGCAGATGGACTAAACCATTTGGCGCATTAGCAAGGGGTGGGTGAGCCCTTAGACCTTTTGTATACAAAATGTAGTCAGTCAATCAACCAAGTTATTCAGCCAATACACTAACTTTACATTTCATCTGACATGCATTATGAAATTTAATTAGGAAATGAAAATATCCAGGTGAAATAAAAATATATTACAGACTTTTCAAGGGCCCTCTCTCCCCTTGGGCCCTGGTAATCAGTATCGGTTTTACCCCCAGTCAGACGCCCCTGTGCGGAAATGGGAAACTTCTTCTACTACTTTTTAAATAAAAGCTAAAGACCTCTCTTTTTTGATGTTGCCTTTCTTTAAATGACTGTTCATTTGTTCTACTGAAGTTGCATTGATGACACTGTATGACGCTCGATAACTGCTCTTTAATGTTTAATTTCTTATACTGCACTGTAACTTTTTTATTCACGTATTTTACCTCTCAGTTCTTTAAATTATTATACTGCACTGTCAATTTTATTCTTGTCTTTTAATGTTTGAATTTTTTTTTTAAACCGTTTTCTAACTGCTCTTTAATGTTTTATGTAAAGCACTCTGAATCGCCCTGTTGCTGAAATGTGCCATACAAATAAAGCTGCCTTACCTTGCCTTGCCTTACTGCTGTAAAAGTTTGTGAAGTAACTCCATTACCCACGCTCCTTTTGCTTGCAGCGCCGGGATTGGCCGGACAGGCTGCTTCATTGCCACGACGATAGGCTGCAGACAGCTGCAGCTGGAGGGAGTGGTGGATGTTCTGAGCATCACCTGCCAGCTCCGAGCCGACAGGTAACATACACACAGATACTTCAACTACCAAAGAGAGGCAAAGTCTTCTCCGCTCCCGTTGGACCTCATTTTGGAAAGAATATGTCCGGTAGTGAACGGGGAGAGACCAACAATGATTTGAGAACGTTTGAATTGAGCCATGGATTACACATATGTGTAGTGTGTGTGTGTATTGGGAGAGGTAAGGATTTTGATTGATTGATTGGGGGTTGGTTTTAGGAAGTGGGAACAATTGAGCACATGATAGTTTTAATTGTAAATTAGGTGTGACTGTGGCTGTAAAATTGCATATTTTAATGTTTTGTGTTTCACTTGCATGGAATTTTAATTGTGTTAATGACCAGCTAAGGACTACGGGCGGAAAATAGCACTTGTGCTACAACCTGGCACAGTGCATCTCTCCTTGTTCTTATGCAAGGTTAATGTTAACTTGTGCATAGGCCCTGTTTAAATAAAATGAATCTGAATATGATGTTTGTCAGTTTAAAAGATAATTTTGCAAGTCAAGAAAGTCTTGTCGTAAAACTGTTGAAGTATCAGACTGTGCACATTTGAATTAGAAAGGACTACACCCTTCAGAGTCTCTAAGTGACGTCTCTTTGAAGCTACGATGTCTGTGTGTTTGGTACCGGGATCATGTAACGTTACTCACACG
Organism: Perca flavescens; assembly: GCF_004354835.1. Taxonomy (NCBI): domain Eukaryota; kingdom Metazoa; phylum Chordata; class Actinopteri; order Perciformes; family Percidae; genus Perca; species Perca flavescens. The sequence goes on from NC_041353.1 coordinate 1,938,319, forward strand.
AGCAGCAGCTCCTTCTTTCTCTTAACGGCTGATGAAAAAGATGCTGGATAAAACACATCCGGTAAGATAACGTTACGTTAACGTGTGTTGAGGAACAGATCTAAGCCAGCTAGCTTAGCGAGCGAGGTTGCGTATATTGTGCAAGACGAGAGATGTAGTTCACTGAGCGCTTTCACACGAAACTAAGTGGTACTACGACAAACCGACGACAAGCTGAGACTTTCTTCACTTGCAATATTATCTTTTAAATTGATCATATGTGTAATTCATGGCTCAATTAAATCAAATCAAATAATTACTTGTCTCTCCGTGTTCTCTACCGTTCATAGTTTTTACAAAATAAGGTTGTTTTTTCCCCACTAACCCATTAAAATTGAATACACAAACGCCTTTGACCCTCTTTTTGGCGATTTTGACCTTTATTATGCATTTAACATTCTTTTTGAAGCGTTTGAACCAGTTTTTGATGCTTTTAATGTTTTTTTTCAATTCAATTTCTAAAATGTGAGGATTTTTCTGCATTGAGTACTTTTACTTTTAATACTTTAAGTGCATTTTCCTGATGAAACTTCCGGATGAAAATTTTCCTGAAAAAAAAGAAACTCTTTTTGCGTTTTATGCGGGCCGTCTGAGTGTAATGTAAACGTAGCCTAATCATTTCTCTGTCTGTCTGTGCAGAGGAGGTATGATCCAGACAGGTGAGCAGTACGAGTTCGTCCATCACGCCTTGAGCCTGTACGAGGCCCGCCTATCTGCAGAAACCGGCCAATGAGTGCGCACCACCCCACAGGAGGCGTGAACTTAAAAACCAGGAAGTGTGCTAACATGAAGCGGGTCCTTGTAGCGGGTATGATCTCCGACGTTTGGGAATTCTGGAGGAGGTCTTTGAGTTTGATGGACAACCAATAAGGACTGCTTTGGGGCAGAGCCCGCCGAAGGAAAGAGGAAAGGTAAACTTCTGCAAATGGAAAGCATCCGCTCTTCTTCTTCTTCTTCTTCTTCTCTGCTGTTTCTCCGTGTGTTTTTTGGCGAGAGGTTCTTCAGAAGAGCTCAAAAGACTTGCTTAACTTCTCTCAACTGACTGTCGGATCGTGTTTTTAACTACAGTAATTAGACTGTCCTGTTACCTCTTTACTGTCATGGAGACTTAGAAATAGTTTGACTGAAAGTGAAGGTACGTTGATCAATCACACTGTTGTGTTTCCGTGTCTTATAGGATTTTCAAAATGATTTTTGTATCGTGGTGTTGGCTGTTGGAAAATGACTGTTAGCTGGTTGCAGCTTTTGGTTAAAGCACTCAACCTTCCAGCCTCGCTGCTCTTGTGACATCCACACTCCGTACGTTACTCCGTGATCCGGTCACCTACGCAAACCTTTTTCATGTTTGCCGTTAAAGTGATGCAGATACCAATGCAGTACTTCATTTGATACCCTTTTTCTTCACCAACTTCATTCCGATACCTTTGAACGTTTTGGTGAAACTTCGTCACGCTGAACTCACGCCAACTCTGTCAAATTGTAGTCTACTAGAACTTCATTTAAAACTTCTCAGAAATAGTAAAGTGTCTGTAAATTTACAGCTCAAGTGACTTAAAAAAAAGCTTGAAAATGTTCAAATGCTAGTATTTAATAAATACAAAATAACATCAACTACTGTAGTGCACTTTCACAATCTTTTGATAACAATAAATAAAATGCGAATGACCGAAAAACAATTGTGTGATCGTGTGAAAGTTTGATTAATTGCAGAGCCGTAATCCGCCCCGTGATTTCGGATCTACTCCAAAACGTAATAGGTTCTTCCTTGGCTCATGCTACACCTTGACACCAAGTTTCATCGGTATCGGGCCGGTAATTCTTCTGACAGACACACAAATGGAACAAAATACATGACCTTCTTGGTAACGCTTGTAATCGAATACAACTTCACTTTGTTTCCACAAACTGTGCCATTTTCACAAGATGTACGTTTTGTCCACTGCTCGGTAACTTACAGAGACCCCGAAAGTCACAAAAGGGTTTAAACTCCAGCCATAGATCACAAGCTGAAAGCTGACAAACCTATATATAATGACAAACGTAGTACAGCAATCTCCGTAGAGGCTAACGGTGGGGTTCCACGCAGCGAAACACCTCGCGAATTTTGGCCGGCGAAAGTTTGCCTCGGGGGCGTCAGAACACAGGGTGGTTTGCCACGTCAGTGTTCGCCAACAAAACATGTAATCAAACAAATGCACAAGTAGCCTAGCTAGCTAGCTGCCTGGCTAGGCTACAGTGAAATCCAATGTCCGAACATGCTAGCGATTAGCCTGTCGGCTAGCTGAGAAGTTTGAGTGTTTAAACTAACATATACAGTGATCTATTTAGTGGTGTATGTGCCCTAACTAAGTTTGTGTGTCATATAAAACGCAATTTGTGTTGATAGAAGTACCGATTTTAATCACATCAAAATGTTCATGCTACAGCTCTGATAACCTCCGCCATCTTGGTCAAACTTTTTTTGTAACTCCCGCCTCCAAACAAAGACACACGGACCTGATTGGTTCTCGAGTGGTCCTCATTTGAATAAAGTTAAACTTTCGTCAACTTTATTTCGCATCCCCTCGGCGATTCACTCTCATCCCTCTCAATCAGGGCGAATTATCGTCTCCATTCGACCTCAATGAGAGCAAAGCCAAATTTCGCTGTGTGGAAACCTACCGTAATTCTAGCTTTATTAGTTCAGTGTTAATCTGTGTGCTTCAATGTCAATAAATGAATGCTAACCTATAAGCTTATGCTATTATTAGCCCGCTATGATAATGCAATATTTTGTTAAAACTAATCAAATCTAGTATTCCACTGCTAAACCGTGCTCGCAAAAGAATAATTTCTTTGTTACAGCAATTATTTTTATACTTTCCAACACGTAAGGCTCCCATGAGGCTTTGACTGCAGTCTAAGAATTATGGGAGATGTAGTTTTCGAGTGCTTTGTGTTTTATCTTTGTTAAAGCAAAACTAAAGAACTTTTCTGCTTCGGCCCCCCCTAAAGGTAGGAAGCAGAATTGTTAATTACCGCTGTCGTAATGTCTCATTATGTCTCATTTGAACTACAGATCCGCTACCCCAGGGGTGTCAAACTCCATGTCACTAAGGGCCACACTGGAAATGACGATCACAATAAGGGCCAGACACGTTGAGTTTATTGACACGCTTTTATTTAACAAAAAAAGTAAATTAACTTTGTATTATCATCATGCATATTATTGCATGTGTGATATTGCTTTCTCCCAAACAGTTTGGTCGAGATAAAACCCTAAAAAAAGTCAGCAAAAAAGTTTCTTAGTCATCGTAGAATTTACCAAGTCTTGAAAAACAAACATTACGAAGCAGAAAAGTTGTTTAGTGTTACGTTAAAATGATCTTAGAATATGAACTCAATGCGCTCACCTTCATGTTAAAACTTGTAGAAATACCAGTGGATCAAATCTAGGGCTGCAATTACTGATTATTTTCATAGTCTGTTAATCTGTCGATTATTTTCTCGATTAATCGATTAGTTGTTTGGTCTAGAAAATGTCAGAAAATGGTGAAAAATGTGGATCAGTGTTTCTACAAAAAGCCCAAGATGACAACCTCAAATGTCTTGTTTTGTCCCCAACTCAAAGATTTTCAGTTTCCTGTCACAGAGGAGAGAAGACACTAGAACATTATTCATATTTAACAAGCTGACATCAGAAGTTTGACTTGTTTTCATAAGAAATGACTCAAATCGATTAATCGATATATAAAAATAATTGCAGATTAATTTATTGGTTTATTGGACAACTAATCACTTAATTTTTGCAGCTCTAATCATAGACTGTTAATAGTAATGGACAGATCATGTGTAATGTTGTGGAGATCTGCTATGAGTCGTCGAGTTTGCCTTTACGGGCGCAGCCATCCTGGTTGAGGATGTGTTGATTTTAGACGAGAGGGAGGAGCCACGTTACGTTACACACTTTCACTGGCAATCAAATCATAGCCACGCCCTAAAAAAAACCCTGCTTTATCGCCGATTTTAAAATCAACAAGACCATGATTCAAAACATGAACACCATTCTGTGTTGCAGAAGACTTAAAACTAGCGATTGAGACCATAAACTCATTATGAAAATGTTTACTGAGGTAATAAATCAAGGGAGAAGTGGGTCACTTTCTCATTGACTTCTACAGAAACCGAACTCCTTTTGCAATCGCATGTGTCGCCCCCTGCAGGAATTCGGATATAATGCAGCTTTAAGGCACTTCCGCATTTGCAGGACTTCGCCGAACAGGATGCTTTGCCCATTAATATTTAAAGTCAGTGGCTCTAATCAAACGTATAAAACACGTGAAGAACTGGATGCTCGTCAATCACTTTCAGTCACAATATATTTGATCCAAACTGAAATTGCTGCTGTAATGTTTTTCAGTTTTCAGCACCTCGGCCAAATTGAGAAACATCATTTTCTGAGAAATGTTTTGCTGCTTGGTGTCAGAGTTTACTCTCGGTGTTGTAGTTAGCCTTGTTTATTGCTTTGTCAATTCCCCTGTTGTGTAATATGTTGCTTCATACCAAAAATGTGAAATAATTTGCGTGCGGTCATCTCATCGATGTGCTGTTGTAAATTCTTATCTAGCAAATACGTTATTTTTGGTGTATCAAAATAATAATAACTTTATTTTTATACTGTTTTTACATGTTTTTTATGTGTTTTAGCAGCTATCATCTATTTGTCGACTCACATTAAAGCTCGCTATTTGGGGGTAGAAACCTCATCTATAAATCACCAACTTAACTGAACTGGAACTGGACGAATTTAACAGTTGAACCCCCAAAATCATCCTAAATTATTAAAAGAAAAACAAACAAACTATAAGTGAACATTTGGAACTGGACATTCGTCCAACATATTTTAGAATAAAATGAATAGGTGGTTTTTGACTTTTTTGATTGTTTTATCTGAGGTTTCCCCAAAACATTACTCATCTAATCTGCTTTCTGTGTGAATGGGACATCACATTTTACAGTACAAGTTAAAGTGCTGTTAAACCTAACATGGGTAGTTACATTTTCAATGGACCGCAAACACACACAGAGATCTTGCTGCTAAAACTGGGATCGTTGGGATCGTTGGGAAAGTTGGGACAGTTGGGACAGGCCATTGGGACTGTTGGGACCGTTTGGGACGGTTGGGACTGTTTCCGAGTTATAACTGTTGTGAAGTACTAAACTAACACATTAACATTCAAAATGTTTTCGTGTCCCTCTAAACTTCTGCTGTGTTTGTATTGCAGCTCGGTCAGAGAAGACCTTAAAGTGTACGTACGTGTATTACTAATCAACCTGAATGTTGTAACAGTCCGGAATATTAGCCACTGAGTAGTTCTGTAACCTCTTTATCTACTCTATCTACATATATATATATATATATATATATATATATATATATATATATATATATATATATATTGTTACCTATAATCTGTACATAAACACTGGACATTAAAACGATGGAACTCTGACTCTCATTTTCTCTGATTCTGACTGACTGAGTGACTGCAAACCGGCAAAAAATGACCGAAGAAATCTCAAGAAAAAATATGATTCGTGGAGCAAAGAATGCCCCACAGAATTCCCCCCCATAAAAGTTGTATTTACCCATTTAGGCCAATATCCACAGAAACATAATGTATTCACCTGAGTAAAAAATACTAGCCATGTTTTTCTTAATTATTCAGGTCCACACTTGGCGTCTTTTTTTGAAGCTGTCAGTGTCTGTTTTCCATTATAATCCTTCTCTGTTTTCCATTATAATCCTACTCTGTTTTATATTATAATCCTACTCTGTTTTCCATTATAATCCTACTCTGTTTTCCATTATAATGCTATTCTGTTTTCCATTATAATCCTGCTCTGTTTTCCATTATAATCCTACTCTGTTTTCCATTATAATCCTACTCTGTTTTCCATTATAATCCTTCTCTGTTTTCCATTATAATCCTGCTCTGTTTTCCATTATAATCATACTCTGTTTTACATTATAATCATACTCTGTTTTCCATTATAATCATACTCTGTTTTACATTATAATCCTACTCTGTTTTACATTATAATCCTACTCTGTTTTACATTATAATCATACTCTGTTTTACATTATAATCCTACTCTGTTTTCCATTATAATCCTACTCTGTTTTACATTATAATCCTACTCTGTTTTACATTATAATCATACTCTGTTTTACATTATAATCCTACTCTGTTTTACATTATAATCCTACTCTGTTTTACATTATAATCCTACTCTGTTTTACATTATAATCATACTCTGTTTTACATTATAATCCTACTCTGTTTTACATTATAATCATACTCTGTTTTACATTATAATCATACTCTGTTTTACATTATAATCATACTCTGTTTTACATTATAATCCTACTCTGTTTTACATTATAATCCTACTCTGTTTTACATTATAATCCTACTCTGTTTTACATTATAATCATACTCTGTTTTACATTATAATCATACTCTGTTTTACATTATAATCCTACTCTGTTTTACATTATAATGCTACTGTTTTCCATTATAATCATACTCTGTTTTACATTATAATCCTACTCTGTTTTACATTATAATCATACTCTGTTTTACATTATAATCCTACTCTGTTTTCCATTATAATGCTACTGTTTTCCATTATAATCTTATAATCATACTCTGTTTTACATTATAATCCTACTCTGTTTTACATTATAATCATACTCTGTTTTACATTATAATCATACTCTGTTTTACATTATAATCATACTCTGTTTTACATTATAATCATACTCTGTTTTCCATTATAATGCTACTGTTTTCCATTATAATCATACTCTGTTTTACATTATAATCCTACTCTGTTTTACATTATAATCCTACTCTGTTTTACATTATAATCCTACTCTGTTTTACATTATAATCATACTCTGTTTTACATTATAATCATACTCTGTTTTACATTATAATCATACTCTGTTTTACATTATAATCATACTCTGTTTTCCATTATAATGCTACTGTTTTCCATTATAATCCTGCTCTGTTTTACATTATAATCATACTCTGTTTTACATTATAATCATACTCTGTTTTACATTATAATCATACTCTGTTTTCCATTATAATGCTACTGTTTTCCATTATAATCATACTCTGTTTTACATTATAATCCTACTCTGTTTTACATTATAATCATACTCTGTTTTACATTATAATCATACTCTGTTTTACATTATAATCCTACTCTGTTTTCCATTATAATGCTACTGTTTTCCATTATAATCCTGCTCTGTTTTACATTATAATCCTACTCTGTTTTACATTATAATCCTACTCTGTTTTCCATTATAATCATACACTGTTTTCCATTATAATCCTGCTCTGTTTTCCATTATAATCATACTCTGTTTTCCATTATAATCCTGCTCTGTTTTCCATTATAATCCTACTCTGTTTTCCATTATAATCATACTCTGTTTTCCATTATAATCCTGCTCTGTTTTCCATTATAATCATACTCTGTTTTCCATTATAATCCTGCTCTGTTTTCCATTATAATCCTGCTCTGTTTTCCATTATAATCCTGCTCTGTTTTCCATTATAATCCTGCTCTGTTTTCCATTATAATCCTGCTCTGTTTTCCATTATAATCATACACTGTTTTCCATTATAATCCTGCTCTGTTTTCCATTATAATCCTACGGAGAAAGTTCAACTTTTCTGGGATAAAAACCCCGCCCTACGTCAAGTGCTTTTCTGACAGCCGACCAATGAAAAGCAGAGTAGCCAGAACTGTCATTTCCATAACAACAGGAAAACATGGAGTCGGAGCTCAGCTAGTTATGATATGACCAGGGGCTCCCTGTACAGGGAACTCACTTTGTTGTAGCTAATGTTAACACCTCTCTTTCTCTCTCTCTCTCTCTCTCTCTCTCTCTCTCTCTCTGTTCTTTCTCTAGCTCGCTCCATCACTTTGTTTTAACTAACATTAGCACCTCTCTCTCTCTCTCTCTCTCTCTCTGTTCTTTCTCTAGCTCGCTCCACCACTTTGTTTAGTATCACCGCTCCACATTGCATTTTTCTTTTCTACAAAAAGCGCTCTAGTCAACTTTTTGTCGTCGAAAAAGACGCCAAGTGTGAACATAGCCTAACATAATTATTTCAGGAATTCTGGGATAAGTTTTCATGACACATGGAGATACCTTAATGAAGTTCATTTTTGGAGTTTAAACTGTTGTTCCTAGAAACTCACTGTCGTATAAAATGAGAGAGTGAAACAAAGAGAGAGAGGAGGGGAGCAGGAAGGAAGGAAAGAGGTGTGGGTGACTAAAAGTAGCTCTGACCAACTGAAACAAAAGCAGTTTGGCTTTTAAGGCCAGACACGGCAGGCAAAAACATTGTTTCTATTGAAAGCAGTGGTCAATTATGAGATTTTGTGCTTTCACACTAGAGGAAAGAAAACAACCAAAATACATATTTAGGTGTTTATATATATTATATACAGGTAATACAAGGTATAGGATGCTAAGGATTTGATTAAATATTGTGTCTGTAAATAAAAATGTATTTTTTTTTCAGACTCACTTCAGCAGCACTTACACACACACCCAACTTTCATTCCTCTCTATATTCTGAAGCTTTTTACACAGAGCTTTGTTCAGATATCACTCGCAGCCTGATTTATACAACATTTTATTCATAAAAACATGCAGAAAATTTTATTTTTTTATGACTGTTAACTGTTAACCCCCTCTGTAAAAACCTTTGACTCGAACATGACAACAAAATGAAATGAGAAGTTTGAAACTGGCTGTATCCAATGTTCACATTTCTGCTCTGGAAATGTATGCAAAAGAGGCAACTTATTCATTCTAAACATAAAACTTAAATTGCTCATATTATGCTCATTTTCAGGTTCATAATTGTATTTAGAGGATATATCAGAATAGATTTACATGGTTTAATTTTCAAAAAACACCATATTGTTGTTGTACTGCACATTGCTGCAGCTCCTCTTTTCACCCTGTGTGTTGAGCTCTCTGTTTTAGCTTCAGAGTGAGACATCACACTTCTGTTCCATCTTTGTTGGGAGTCGCACATGCTCAGTACCTAGGTAAGGACTACTAGCCAGTCAGAAGCAGAGTCTGAGTGCGTGTCCTGACAGTACCTAGGTAAGGACTACTAGCCAGTCAGAAGCAGAGTATGAGGGCCCTGACAGTACCTAGGTAAGGACTACTAGCCAGTCAGGAGCAGAGTATGAGGGTCCTGACAGTACCTAGGTAAGGACTACTAGCCAGTCAGGAGCAGAGTATGAGGGCCCTGACAGTACCTAGGTAAGGACTACTAGCCAGTTAGAAGCAGAGTATGAGGGCGTGCCCTGACAGTACCTAGGTAAGGACTACTAGCCAGTCAGGAGCAGAGTATGAGGGTGTGCTATGCTAGCAGCTAGGTGAGCATTATAATGTTGGTCTCTGAAGTAAAGGCTGGACTACAACAGAGCTGTTTGGAGCAGTTGGTGAACAGTGTTTTCTGTTGGAGATGGTAAGTCCCTTTGGGGGGACTTTGGGCTTTTTCACTTTGTAAACCTATAACATGCACAAAAAAGATATACAACACAATAAAGGAAAAGGGGGGAAAAGCATAATGTGAGCATTTTAAGAGAAATTATAATAAATAAAGTTTTTGTAGTTATTTTTTACCCTATTCACCTAAACCTTACTTTAGGTGAAACTGCACGGAAAATTGTAGTGGTCTGAAACCGTGACTTTATAAACCGCGGTATACCTTGAAACCGGTAACCGGCGCATGCCTATTTTTTTATGCTTCTTCAGAATCATATTTGCAAATGAAAAGCCAAAGCAAAATGGGCATTTGAAGTTTATTTTAGTCAAGTTTATTTGCACAAAGATATAAAGAGGTACATACGATAGATTTAAAAAAACAAGGTATTCCAGTGCAAAAAGCATAAAAGGCTTAATCAGAGTCTGAAAAAAACAAGTAAAATAGACGACAAACAAACAAACTAAAAAAATAATAGACAAAATGTATATATATATATATATATATATATATATATATATATATATATATATATATATATATATATATATACACACACACACACACTTTATATCCCCCCTCAAAAAATACAACAAAGATAAAGCAAACAGAAATACAAGACCATAGAGTCTGATAATATACAAATATTGTGAAGCCGAGAACTAAATTTACACCCGAGAAAAACGATCAAAGACGCTGTCAAAAGACGATGCTGTCATGAAAAAGAAAGAGACCAAACTTTCTCGTTTCGTGGGAACCAATCAAACGCTCTTCGTCTCTATTTATAACGTCTACCTCTGCTGGGAGTGCGCCTAGGTGCGCTGGCGTTATTTATACATCCATGCGGGCAGATCCTAGTCGGGCCTTTTTGCTCTGACTCACAGAGCTGTCGGCTCTATTGAGGAAGTCCGTTAGTGACTCCCGGCCTCGGCACTATAGAGTCTGACCGACACACACACACACACACACACACAGACCGACAGGAAGAGAGACAGATGGCTGAGAGTGAGACAGGCAGGGAGTGCAGAGGAAAAAAGGACTGTTTGAAGTCTGAGTTGAGGACGCACACGAGACAAGAGAAGAGACAACGCCGGACAACGCAGACGAGATTTATGGGAAAAAAGACAACTGTCAAATAGGGATTGATTGTTTTTCTGAAAGGCCTTTTCAACTAGTTGTTGTCCAGCTGTTTCTTTTTCTAGAAGGAGTCTGTGCACGCTGAAGACCGGCCGCCGAAGACAGAAAGAGAGGAATATTTTCTGTCTCAGACGCACGTCTTCTACCTCGGCCGCAGGATTATGGTGCAGTTGGTTCGGTCTGAAGATCTGAAGGAGGATTAAAATGCTGAAATGTAAAGTTGACCCAGGTCTGTGCTTCACCTCGCTGCTGCTGCTGCTGCTGCTGCTGGTCCGGGTGAGTCTGCTCCCGTTACCTCGCTGTTTTAAAAAGTTTCAATTCAATTCAACAACTTTATTATCCCTCCTGTTGTCAAATTTCACCCAAAAAGTTTCTATATCAGAATTGTGGGTTTTCTTTCAACCAAATTGTCAAAAGTAGTAACGTGGATGGTTCCGTACAACGCTCTTCAAAGGTAAAATGAATGATCAGTTCACTACTTTCATTGAATGTGGGTGTTTTTATTCAATTTTATAGCTTTTGAAGGAAATAATTGATAAAAGAACTCCGAAAAAGTGACAAAATGACAGAAAAAGTGACAAAAACGTGAAGAAAAAAAAGAACACCGGGAAAAGCGACAAAAGCTTCAATTTTAAATTTTGACCCAGAAAAATAGAAAGTTGCATGGTCGATGGGAAGGAACACATGGGTTAATCCCACAAGGGGCAATTAGTTAAGAGCAGCTCCAGACAACACACAAGCCTACACACTAGAGACTAGATAAATAATAATCAAAAAAATAGATTTGGTCCATTTAAAAGTCGAACGGCAGAGGGCAAAAGAGAATTAGAGCGGCGATAAGTTTTAAAAGCAGGTCAAATAAGAACATGAGCCACAGGATGAATTCCCAAATGCAATATCGAGCTTGTTATGTCTGTTTTTGTGCAACAAAGAGTAAGTAAGAGTAGTTTATATGGAATAAGAAATGTCCCTCGAATCCGCTTATCTCTGCTGTATCCTCCATTTGTTACTGAAATGTCCAAATCTTTATTAATACTATTTAGCAACACAATTCAAAACTATAATGTTCTATTTTTCTTCTAGAGATGCTCCATCATGCTCCTTTAAACCACTGGTTCTCCAGCTTTTTTCAATAGAGTTCCCCCTTTGAACAGATTTTTTAAGCCATGTACAGCCCTGACCAGCGTGAATAATTTTTGGTAGAAATAAAGAGAGTACAGCGATGTCAGCGATAGATTTACTAAACAACAGCCTTGGGCCTGGAACACATTTAGATGCTGATGGACAAAAGAGACAAAAACTTGAAAAAAAGACGGTAGAAAGAAGGAAGGAAGGCAAGAATAGGTCGAAAATAGTCATAAAAACTTACACTAGGGTGACAAAAGTGACAAAAAAAATTACAAAAAGCGACAAACTTTGAAAAAAAAATTGACAAAAATTTCAAAGAAAAAATGACAGTAGAACAAAGTAAGGAAGAAAGGCAAGAATGCAAAATATCATGGTCTTTTAAATGCACCGTCATACATAGGCATTAGGAATTCAGGCTGGGGCTGAAAATCTAAAACGATGCAATTTCTTTGAGAGAAAACAAGATATTTCTCTCGGAGTTTTGTCGAAATGAAGAGACATTTTTCTTATATCAAGAAATCTTTGTCTTTATAACTGAAACATCTTAATTATTCTTTCAGTCAGAAAGCTCAAGATGATTTAAAAGTTCTTTATTTTTATTTTATTGGTTTATTTGATAGGGACCGTGCATATTTATGAACATTGTTGTATAAAGAACACCATGTAAATATGCCAGAATTAGTAAAAGAATAACTACTTTTCATCTGCAGTCTCTAGGCAGGTAACATAGGACTGACATAAAGAATGCCTGCAGTCATACAGCACTCATTCACTATACATTAAAAAGGTACACATAATGGGGACATATACATTGACAAAAATAAAATAAAATTTAAAAAAGACATGATGACAAAGACATTATTCACTCTATGGTGCATTCAGTTTACCAGGGAAAGTGTCTGGGTGATGATATGTGTCACAGTTACAAGTGAGAGCATCTCTGGTTTTCTAGGAGCCAGGAGACAGACAGACAGAGAGACAGAGACAGAGAAAGACAGACAGAAGGACAGACAGAGAGACAGAAGGACAGACAGACAGAGAAAGACAGACAGAAGGACAGACAGAGAGACAGGCAGGCAGAGAGAGAGAGACAGACACACACAGAGAGAGACAGACAGAAGGACAGAGAGAGAGAGAGAGAGACAGACAGAAGGACTGAGAGAGAGAGAGAGAGAGAGACAGAAGGACAGACAGAGACAGGCAGACAGAGAGAGAGAGACACACACAGAGAGAGACAGACAGAAGGACAGAGAGAGAGAGAGAGACAGAGACAGAAGGACAGAGAGAGAGAGAGACAGACAGAAGGACAGACAGAGAGACAAGCAGACAGAGAGAGAGAGAGAGAGACACAGACAGACACACAGACAGACACAGAGAGAGCACGAGAGAGAGACAGAGAAAGACAGACAGACAGACAGACAGACAGACAGACAGACAGACAGACAGACAGAGAAACAGACTGTTTCAGTGAGTTTTAAAGGTGTTGAATGTAGGACACTCTTATTGGGAGGGGCAAGCTATTCCAGACAGAGCTTTTCACCATGGCAGCCCCCTCCCCAAACACAACTGTACTGATCTGGACACATTCAAAACACACCTCGTCAGATTAGCCTTCTTACATACAATAGTTTTACATTTCTCACCTCATAGCTACTGGTTTTATTGTTTTTAATTGCTTCTAATATGCTTGTTTTTATTGCTTATGTGCGTTTAATGTGCTATATGTGCTGGTTTTACTGTAAAGTGTCTTTGAGTACCATGAAAAGCGATATATAAATAAAATGTATTATTATTAATACATTTTGTCCAGAAGTAGTGCGTCTAAATGGTATCAAGTCCCCATTTACAGAGGCCAGTTTACTACCGCTGCTTTCAAGTCTTTGGAAAAAAGCCATGCAGCGGAGAGGGGGGTGGTGTTATGTAACCCTTGTGTTGTCTTCAGGTCAAATTAGACCTGTTTTATAAGTTTTCTAAATCAGAAATATGGGTTTCTTTCAACCAAATTGCCCCAAAATAACTTTGATGCATGCATGTATGAAAGCCATGCAACATTCTTCGCAGGTGTCTTTCTTATTTTTTGAGGGGGACAAATCTACCTCTTTTAAACTAGGGATGCACCGAATCCAGATTTTTGGGATTTCGGCCGAACCCTGAATCCAGTGGTTGAGATTGTGCTGCCTCCTCCTCCCATCCTCAGTCCATGAACCCAGTAAACTCATGAATGAAGTAAACAGGGACTGTCCTTCCTTTGCTGTACCTGAAGTTGCTGCATTCTGGCTGCTGTCTGGAGATTCCTTCATGAACAACTCGTATTCTTCCAGATGTTTCAGACCAGATGTTGTAACAGCGGCCATGTTGTGTATAGTTTAGGGTCCTCGCCACCACCGGACCAATCAGCATTGAACAGATTGAACATGTAGCTGGACTTGAATGGTCTTCTTAGGACTGAAAGTTCTGCCAAACAACAACTTTCTCTGCTCACCAGATCCATGTCCACTTTCTCACAGCCTGCTGCATTGAATGCTCCACCTACGTAAACACCTTCCTGTAACCAACGGTGCCGTCGTTAGGGTGGGAAAAAATTCTAAGGTTCAGCAGAAACCGAACCCCCGTCAAAAAGCCCAATATGCAGCCGAATCAGAAGCCAAATCCTGGATTCGGTGCATCCCTGGTTTGAATATAATACACTATAATAACGTAAAAAGTGATACAACACAGTTACAATTCTTTAAATAGCTGCTGCTTATTAACTACCACCTCTTGGCCGCAAGACAAAAGAGCCATTGTTTTGGGGGTTTTACAGATTTTGACTAAACAATAGCCGGGGCTTGTTTAATGTGGTAGATTAAAGAAATGTTCAGTTTGGGTTTGTATGTTCCTCCAGATAATACTCCCACTAATGGAGGGAGGAGAGAACTAGAACATGGATCCGCCAGAGTCTCTTTACATAATTAACAAATACAAAAGCTACTATTAAAAGGGTTATTCTCTTTCTCAGGTGGATGTCCAAGCTCATGACTGAGTGTTAATCGCAGAGCTGGTTCGCTTAGCTTAGCATAAAGACGAAGAAGAAGCAGGGGGGAAACGGCTAGCCTGGCTCTATCGAACGCCGTTAAAACTCCCTGATTAACACGATGCATGTTGTTGGTTTAATCTGTAAACAAACCGAAAAGTTTGGCTTACACCGCAGATGCATTCTGGGATAGGAGAAAAATAAATGCTCTGGGTTGTTTGCATTTATTTAAACCCCACGTGTCAAACTCAAGGCCCGCGGGCCAAATCTGCCAAATCAATTAAGGTTCATAATCAGTGTTGGGCAAGTTACTTTCAAAATGTAATACATTATAGATGAGTAGTTACTGTCATTTGAGAGTAATTAGTTATATTACAATATTACTGTCTCTGAATTGTAATGTGTTACACTACTTTTCCATTACTTTTGAGTTACTTTCACCAAAATAACAGCGGAAGTTTGACTTGGTAGCTAGCTTGTGAAAGTCTCCTCTTTATCCACATTAATACATCATAGATTATTCATAATATTTTGTATAATTAACATGAATATGCAAAGTAACTAAAGCTATAAAAATAGAGAAGTAAAACGTACAAATGGCAAGTAGGAGAACATGAAAATGCTCAATTAAAAGTACCTTAGTATAGTTACTCTCCACGGCTGATAAAATGTAATGATATTTACTTGTGGCAAGCCTCAACATTAATTCCCGACATGTTTCTATCTGTCAGCGGCTGGGACACATTGCTGTCCGCGCTGACGTACCGTCACCTGTTGTTGGGATACAGATGTTGTCCCGTACAAATTCCACGTATACAGGAGTAACTCCCTCTGGTCACGCATGTAAACGGGTTATTGCCGAATATTTCAGAAACCCGAATTGTGACCTTAACCCGACCATAACCCGAAAATTGACAGCTTGTAAACGTAGTCACAGAGAGAGGAGCATCCGGCGATTAACCTGGAAATGAACTGTCTTCGATGCAGACTACAACTATGAAAACAAGATATGAAAACTAAAATATTATTATCCTGACCAGCCAGACCCATATTCAGATGTTGGGTCTGGGAACTCCCCATTGGTCAGGGCTCAATCTGAGAGGGCGGGATAAACGGTTGTCTATCAAATTCCCTCTGCACGTAATAGGATAGCGCTCCAACCAGTCAGAGCAACGAAGAAGGTAGCGGAGCTAGCTGATAGATTCAACTTTTGCCGTATCCGGTCGGCAAAACTCCTTTTTTTTAAGAATGACTCCTGCGCCGTTCTTTGTTCTTTTCTCAAAGAAAAGCTGAACTCCGAGTCTTCCAGAAGACCTCCGTTCACCAGCAGCAGCAGCAGCCATAAGCCCCGCCCACTGGCTCTATACACGATGTGATTGGCCTGACCAAAATTTGGTTTTCCCAGCTTGCAAGCCAACGGAGAGTTGCCTAGACTGACCCTGGCTGCAAATTCCATTTGCTGCCACTAGGGTGGTCTAGATTAGCCTGGTGATCGTCCTGATCTCGCTGAGCTCCAGTTCTCCACTCGCAGATCAGTCTGGCATCTTGAGATAGAGAAAATTTGGAGCCGTTAGCCAAACGACCAGGCCAATCAGCGTTGGTTTTGAGGCGGGTTTAGGTGGTGACAGACAGATGGTTTATCCAATCAGCTAACCAGGATTTTTTTTTGGAATATGGACCGGAAACCTGAAATGGGGTCTTTTATTCCTAAATTCTCGTTACACAAACGGCAAATATCCTTTACCGACATGTTGTTTGCATGCTGAGCTAAAGAGCTATGCTTTGCTTGCAGCAGCAGGGGCTTGTGGTTGTATTTTCATACGCTTTGTTGATCTGATTGGTGGATTTGGCCCATCTATCACCAACCAGGATTTTCGCCCCTTCCCAAAAGTTCTCCAACGGAAAGTTCCCAGATGGATATGCCGAGCAAATGCGAAGCGATCCATCTGGCGGAGTCAAGGTTAGGTCTAGATTTCTAGGCTTTAAATATTGTTCAGTGCTTTATCTGACTGTTTTCGGTGTCTTGTTTCCCCCGTCAGGATCTGAGCAGTGCAGCTCCCGCAGAGTCCCAGTCCGTCCCGTGTAACATCTCGGTGTCTGGACCCGTATCCGGCCTGGACTCCATCTCGCTGACCGTCACCACGCCCGGACGCAACTGCTCCTTCACCGTGACGTCTCCGGACGCCGCGGCAGACGGCGCCGAGTGCACGGCGAGGAGAAACGAAGGAGAGGAGGAGGAGGAGATTGGAACAGACTACCTTAGAACTAACCAGCTAGGAGTGGAGGATGGAGGGAACGAGGAGCTAGGAGGCGTTTTCACCTGCGAGCTGCAGCAGCTGGAGCCAGGAACCTCCTACCTGCTGCAGGTCCAGTCCCAGAGAGATGAGGAGACGGCAAACATCACCCTGAACACCAGTAAGTCCTCACTCAGTCCAGAGTCTGTGACTCGTCGTAGCAGGGGGCGTGGCTTTTGGCTAGGTCCCCCGTGACTGGATAACATAGCGTTAAAGATGCCATGGCATGAAAATTTCCCTTTTTTGAGGTTTTTTAACATTAATATGAGTTCCCCCAGCCTGCCTATGGTCCCCCAGTGGCTAGAAATGGTGATAGGTGTAAACCGAGCCCTGGGTATCCTGCTCTGCCTTTGAGAAAATAAAAGCTCAGATGGACCAATCAGGAATCTTCTCCTTATGAGGTCATAAGGAGCAAGGTTACCTCCCCTTTCTCTGGTTTGCCCTCCCAGAGAATTTGGCCCACCCATGAGAGAGAGAGAGAGACACCATGGCTTTCAAACGAGCAAAGTGGCAGTTGGTCAAGACCACACCCCCACCCTCCAACTACCCCCACCCCCCCTCTCCTCCTCAATAGCTACAGACACAGAAATGGCACATCCTAAGGAAAGCTCATTGTGGGACTGGCTCTAGTGGCTGTAATTCTGCACCAAGGCTGAATTTTGGGAAAGAGACTTCAGATACAGTATTAGGGGACCACTAAGGTCTATATAAAAGAGACTTCAGATACAGTATTAGGGGACCACTAAGGTCTATATAAAAGAGACTTCAGATACAGTATTAGGGGACCACTAAGGTCTATATAAAAGAGACTTCAGATACAGTATTAGGGGACCACTAAGGTCTATATAAAAGAGACTTCAGATACAGTATTAGAGGACCACTAAGGTCTATATAAAAGAGACTTCAGATACAGTATTAGCGGACCACTAAGGTCTATATAAAAGAGACTTCAGATACAGTATTAGGGGACCACTAAGGTCTATATAAAAGAGACTTCAGATACAGTATTAGGGGACCACTAAGGTCTATATAAAAGAGACTTCAGATACAGTATTAGGGGACCACTAAGGTCTATATAAAAGAGACTTCAGATACAGTATTAGGGGACCACTAAGGCATATATAAAAGCATCCAAAGAGCACCATGTCATGGGACCTTTAAAGGATCAAGCCGACTTATTGGGACTTTTTCTTATTCCCTGTATCCCCTGTGGAACGATGTGACAGTTATCGAGGCATAGTATCGCCTTTTCTTTTAAAGCCAACCCCTCTTCTTCCCCCCGATAACCCTCGCCCTCTAAGCCCTCTTCTGCCGTACAGCCGTTACAGATACCGTCAGCGGGGCGGATGGTTAAGCCTATATTAGAGGAGTTGTTTCAGATACTTCCCTATGGTTAATACCATATATACCAATAACTATTAATAGGTTCAAAGGAATTAATTGAAATACTTCCCTATGGTTTAGATTATTTTTAGAGAGACACACACACCCCCGCATTCGCGGGTTCTCGCTACAGTGGAAACCCGATGACGAGACAAGAGGCTTTTTGATTGACAACCTAGATGTGAAATACACACAGAAGATCTTTACAACCAAACAATTACAATTGATTGACAGCTGCCTCTGCCGTGGTCACAGAGGTTTCCGCTCAGCTGGAGGATCAAAGGTCTGCTTGTCAGTCTTCTAAAAGAGCAAAAAAAGACTCACAAGGTTTTTTTGGGTCACCTTGCTCAAGACGAACACAGGTGGTTTTATTATTTTTTTAAAAAGCAAAAAGTTAACAAGTAAAAAAAATAAATGAAAAAATGAACCGAGTTCACTCAAAAAATGCTCTAAGACACAGGAGGTCCCTACTCGTAGGGTATTGGTCAAGAGAGCAGAAAACGCACCCAAGGGAGAGAGAGCGCTTTTTGGCAAAGCACCCATTTTTATATGTACATTTCTTGGGGTTCAACCCCCCATCACAGCAAGGTGTGTTTTATCACATTTGTTTCACCTTACATGGTAATAAACTTACATGGAAGCACAGTCTCCACTGTTCTTGAGCTGATACATTTCAAAAGCAGAAGTATAGTTTTAGCTGTTTTTTGGATTAATACAAATACATTTCAAAAAGCAAAAATATTTCAAAAAGCAGGAGTATAGTTTTTAATTGTTTTTTGGATTTTCGTTCTCGTTCAACACCCCCAGAGTTAGATAAGTCCATACGTACCCTTCTCATCTCCATGCGTGTCGTAACTCTGTCTGACACACCCACCGCTAGCCTAGCTTAGCACAGATGCTGGAGGTAACCAGCTCCAGGCACCAACATAGGTGGTGATAGACAGATGGTTTATCCAATCAGCTAACCAGTATTTTTGCCCCAGGTTAGTAAGTCAGGTTAGTATAATGCGGCCTTTACGATACATCCAGGGTTTCCCCCACAAAAGTTGTTCAGCCCGGTGTCCCAGACTGATGTAGAGCCCTATAGTTTCTGTGATAACAGAATCGTGGAAGGAATCACCAAATTGAGTATTAAAACAATTTTTAATATGATGCATTGCTGTAAATTAAACTACCCCAACAGTATATAAAAGAGTGACAGAAAAAGAACAACCTTAAACGTGTAAAGCAGTAAAATGCAACATACACATGAATGCAGCAGGAATATTCATCCAGAAACATCAGATAGGAGAGGAACAACACTGACAGGGAACACTTTACTGTTACATACAGACTTTTACTGCAGTAAGATGGAGTATTTTCACAGCGTGGTATTTAATACTTGTACTAAAGTAAAGGATCTGAGTACTTGTTCCAAACACAGCTACACCACCCTGTAAGAACCTGAAGGTTACGTGTTTGCAAAAGTCCGGAGCTTTTACACCCTGAAAGCAATATTTAGCAAAAATAATCTATTGTTTCCATCTCTTCTGACCTCTCGTCTTTTGAAGTAAAAGAACACGGCACGAACTCTTTGTGTGTGTGTGTGTGTGTGTGTGTGTGTGTGTGTGTGTGTGTGTGTGTGTGTGTGTGTGTGTGTGTGTGTGTGTGTGTGTGTGTGTGTGTGTGTGTGTGTGTGTGTGTGTGTGTGTGTGTGTGTGTGTGTGTGTGTGTGTGTGTGTGTGTGTGTGTGTGTGTGTGTGTGTGTGTGTGTGTGTGTGTGTGTGTGTGTGAGTGTTCTAGAGTGAATGTCATGTAGCTTCCCCTCTCCTTATTGTGTGATTAGTTACAGGAACCAAAACCCTGCTGGGTGAGAGTGATAGAGCTTAAGTATGCGCATGTGTGTATGTGTGTGTGTGTGTGTGTGTGTGTGTGTGTGTGTGTGTGTGTGTGTGTGTGTGTGTGTGTGTGTGTGTGTGTGTGTGTGTGTGTGTGTGTGTGTGTGTGTGTTGTGCGTCCATGCTGGCGGGCGCCCAGAACAGAAGTTGGACCCTTAGTGTGTATTTCCATCGTGGGCAGTGCACAGGGTTCAGCCATTTCCTGCCTCCATTGTTTCTTTGTTCTGTGGGAAGCACTGGGAAAGGGCGTGAGGGGGTGTGTGTGTGTGTGTTTGTGTATATTTATATATGTGTATATGTGTGTGTGTGTGTGTGTTTGGAGGAAACCGGGTGCTACTGCTGGGTGCAGTGTACTGTCGAGTCCCCACAGTAACCTTCTCAGCAACGCCAAACACTTGTGCTGTTGTGTTTGTGGTCTCTTATCTTCAGAAGCCCTCCGACTCTCTAGTGTTCACACACACTCTGCACGTTTGTTTTCACGTGTTTTCAACTCTTCGCGTCGCCGTCACAAGTGTCCACAGCAGGGGCGGATCTACCGGTGTGGCATAGGGCGGCAAATTCCACCCTAAAAGAAAGCCTCGCCACCCCAGTTGGCAGCACCGAATTAAAAGTTACGGCCATTTTGACAATTTAAGAGCGCGAATCTCCAAAGTCCGACTGCAGTCAGTCAAAAACTGTTTGTTTTCCCCTCTCACACATCTGCCACTCATCACCTGGGTCTTACCTTAATGCCTGTCCTGTGATAATGCCCCTTACTTACTTCTAGCTCCTATTAAGTGAGATCACATTGTATGGTCAGCTGTAGACTATGGAATTCATTACCAGCTGACATTAAGGTCATATCGGACTTCAAAAAATTTACTTCCAGCATTAAGTTGTGGCTAAAGGCAAATCAAAACTGTAACCATTTTTAACTATTATTAGTACTATTATTATTTTTTTTTTCTTATTTTCCTTGTGTAGTGAGTGAAGGTGTGTGTGTATGAAGAAATGCCTATGATTTTTCCTTTTAAATTTCTTTTTTTTCTTATGTATGTATCTGTTTTATAATGTTCTTTGAAATGCCCAACCATGGACAAGAGTTGAGAATTAGCTCTAGCTATAAACTCTAGATGCTGCGCATCAGTTACGGGCTTTGTATTGTAACTATGTTTGCTTGTATGGTCCCTGTTAAATAAACGTATAATAATAATGGTCGCCTCAAATGCAAGACACTGATTGCATGAGATGAAGTTTGTATGAGTTTGTAAATGGCAGCCTGTGCCCTTTTGTAGTGTGTACATAGTATTTATCATCATACTGTGATAACTGATTTAATTTAGTGTATATACGTTGACCATATGTTGGAAAAAAAGCTGCCCCCGTCATTGATGTGGACTTTGCTGTTTTAAAGGGGTCAGGATACTAACAAAACTAAGAAGCAGATGGAGGCACCCAGACTACAGGGACACTGATAGTAATATGCACAAAGATACATCTGCATGACTTCTCCAGGCCTAGAAAATAAGATAAGATCTTGAAATGTCAAAAACGTTTTTCTAATTTCTGGACTTTTGCAGGTTTTCCGTGACCGTGGGAATCCTGTATGAGTTACTTAAAGCCTGCTACACACCGAGCCGATATATACAATATGAGATCGTATTCTGAACGAGACGCCATGACAGTCTGGCTTTGAATTTCCAGAGAAACCAGACCCACGTGACGCGTTCGTCCAATCAGCTGCCGGTTTTCATTTTTGGGGGACAATAGATGTATTACGTCTTTTTGGACCAACTCGGGGAGACTGATCAGTCCGACTGGCTTTAAAGCAACACGCCGACTTATTGGGAATTTAGCTTATTCACAGTAACTCCCAGAGTAAGACAAGTCCATACATACCCTTCTCATCTCCGTGCGTGCTGTAACGCTGTCTGATGGTTCCAGCATTAGCTTAGCCTAGCACAGATCCTGCAGGTAACTGGTTCCAACTAGCCTACTGCTCCCAATTGTGAATGGTTCCAGTAATCCTACTGCTCCGAATAAGTGACAAAATAACACCAACATGTTCCTATTTACATGTTGTGATTTGTAGAGTCACAGCGTGTACAAAAAACAACCTAACATGAGACACAGCCATCTTCTAACTGTAAACAAACCGGGAACTATATTCTCAGACAGGCTTGCTGCGAGCATATCACTCCGCCCAAGTACTATATTCTTCCGCCTGAGAATATAGTTCCTGGTTTGTTTACTGTTAGAAGATGGCTGTGTCTCATGTTACGTTGTTTTTTGTACACGCTGTGACTCTATAAATCACAACATGTAAATAGGAACATGTTGGCGTTATTTTGTCACTTATTCGGAGCAGTAGGATTACTGGAACCATTCACCTGCAGGATCTTTGATGGGCTGATGCCGCTGGAGCTGTCAGACAGAGTTACAGCACGCACGGAGATGAGAAGGGTATGTATGGACTAGTCTAACTCTGGGGGTTACGGTGAATAAGCTAAATTCCCAATAAGTCGGCGTGTTCCTTTTAATGCCGATGGTCGGCCATCTGGTCGGTGTGTCTGGGCCTTAAGTCAACCCGTCTTCTGAAACTTTCTTATTTTGTGTTCCTAACCCTTTAAAACACCAAAGTCACACAATAACACAAACTAACTAACCGATGGAGGCAGCGGTAGAGCAGCAACTCCTGTGTTCTGCGAGGTAAAATGTCTGTTTTTGCCAAAGGAGTCTGGTGGCTTTGAAGAGAGCAGAGATAACAGCTTTAGTTCCCCTAGCTTTTGGCAGAATGATGTAATTGTGAATATTAAGGTACTGCAGCTACATAAATGGTCATATAAACCTAAAATGTTGCATGGTGTATCCTGATACAGCAGAAAAAGATTCTGGGGATTGCTGACTTTTTGCTGTGAAATATCACCCTCAACATACCCCAAAAGACAAAAAGAAAGTCTGTCCGCCTGACAAATTGCCATCAAAAGTGATCGTTTTCAAGCATTTTATTATAGACATCACTGCCTCAAATGTACATAAAAGACTTCCCAAGTTTATAAGCTCCAATATAAGTCCAAGATGACCTTTCTATCTAGAGGATTACAGCTGGTATAACCAAAGTTCTCCACTGTACCTCAAATCGGAGAAAACTGAACTTTCAAGCATTATCATTCCATATGGGATTAAGCATATTTTTTTCATATGAACAATACATAAGTCAAATCTCAAACAAGAGTTGAGATTTGACTTATGTACTGCTATACTATATGAAGTGAATTGCATGAAAAGTGAGTAATGTTATGCCCCTAGGTGGACTGAGGTCAGGGTGCAACATAGGGTACAATCACACAAAATCAATTAACAAAATGTGAGATTTATTAAAATCCACAAAGTCCTCGCAACACATGGAATAAAGATGACTCTAGTGTGCAATCTGTTATCAAAAAGCCAGCCCTCAATTGAGTAAACGTTAGTAACCTGTACAGGTAAACCTTCTTTACAGACAAATGGCAAAACTAAAATACAGCTCAAACATAAAATAGAAAACATTTCTTTGGTTCATAGATCTTTTTGCTGCTTGTCCATGCTGTACTTTGACGACTGGTCATTTTAGTGTATTGTATTAGTGTAAAATATAAATCATAATTTTACTCATCTTCACTGAATTAACTTTGAATTCTGATTAAGAATCTTTATTGGACGGACCTTCCCTTTGCCTTTGAATGCTTAAGGGCAGTCAGAGGCCAGAACAGCTGCAGGGGCGGCTCTACATTGAATTACACCCAGGGCGAAAATTGCAGAATTTTGCAAAAAGTGTGTTTCCTATTGTAATTGCAATAGTTCAATAAATGGATTCTCTTAAGTATGTTTTTCAAATGTTCTAATAAAGCATTTGTGCAATTGAGAAAATAAGTATATGAACACCCTGCTATTTTGCAAGTTCTCCCACTTAGAAATCATGGAGGGGTCTTAAATTGTCATTGTAGGTGCATGTCTACTGTTAGAGACATAATCTAAAAAAAAAAAAAAAAAAATCCAGAAATCATAATATATGATTTTCTAACTATTTATTTGTATGATACAGCTGCAAATAAGTATTTGAACACCTGAGAAAATCAATGTTACAGTAGCCTTTGTTTGCAAGTACAGAGGTCAAACGTTTCCTGTAGTTTTTCACCAGGTTTGCACACACTGCAGGAGGGATTTTGGCCCATTCCTCCACACAGATCTTCTCTAGATCAGTCAGGTTTCTGGGCTGTTGCTGAGAAACACGGAGTTTGAGCTCCCTCCAAAGATTCTCTATTGGGTTTAGGTCTGGAGACTGGCTAGGCCACGCCAGAACCTTGATATGCTTCTTACAGAGCCACTCCTTGGTTATCCTGGCTGTGTGCTTCGGCTCATTGTCATTTTGGAAGACCCAGCCTCGACCCATCTTCAATGCTCTAACTGAGGGAAGGAGGTTGTTCCCCAAAATCTCGCAATACATGGCCCTGGTCATCCTCTCCTTAATACAGTGCAGTCGCCCAGTCCCATGTGCAGAAAAACTCCCCCAAAGCATGATGCTACCACCCCCATGCTTCACAGTAGGGATGGTGTTCTTGGGATGGTACTCATCATTCTTCTTCCTCCAAACACGGTTAGTGGAATTATGACCAAAAAGTTCTATTTTGGTCTCATCTGACCACATGCCTTTCTCCCATGACTCCTCTGGATCATCCAAATGGTCATTGGCAAACTTAAGACGGGTCTTGACGTGCTGGTTTAAGCAGGGGAACCTTCCGTGCCACGCATGATTTCAAACCATAACGTCTTAGTGTATTACCAACAGTAACCTTGGAAACGGTGGTCCCAGCTCTTTTCAGGTCATTGACCAGCTCCTCCCTTGTAGTCCTGGGCTGATTTCTCACCTTTCTTAGGATCATTGAGACCCCACGAGGTGAGATCTTGCATGGAGCCCCAGTCCAAGGGAGATGTCATGTTTAGCTTCTTCCATTTTCTAATGATTGCTCCAACAGTGGACCTTTCTTCACCAAGCTGCTTGGCAATTTCCCCGTAGCCCTTTCCAGCCTTGTGGAGGTGTACAATTTTGTCTCTAGTGTCTTTGGACAGCTCTTTGGTCTTGGCCATGTTAGTAGTTGGATTCTTACTGTTTGTATGGGGTGGACAGGTGTCTTTATGCAGCTAACGACCTCAAACAGGTGCATCTAATTTAGGATAATAAATGGAGTGGAGGTGGACATTTTAAAGGCAGACTAACAGGTCTTTGAGGGTCAGAATTCTACCTGATAGACAGGTGTTCAAATACTTATTTGAAGCTGTATCATACAAATAAATAGTTAACAAATCACATATTGTGATTTCTGGATATTTTTTTTTAGATTATGTCTCTCACAGTGGACATGCACCTACGATGACAATTTCAGACCCCTCCATGATTTCCAAGTGGGAGAACTTGCAAAATAGCAGGGTGTTCAAATACTTATTTTCCTCACTGTATGTATATATGTATATATATATGTATATATATATATGTGTGTCTATATATATATATATATATATATATATATGTATATGTATATATGTGTATGTGTATATATGTATATATGTATATGTATATATGTATATGTGTATATATATATATGTGTGTATATATATATGTGTATATATATATATATATATATGTATATGTATATGTGCCAAAATATATACAATCAAATGTAACAAGAGCAGAGAGCAACAATAATATAAAATATTAAGAAAAATATGCAAATAAAATATAGAATAAATATTCTAAATAGCACAAATCTAATTATTACACTATTGCACTAAGAACAGAAAACACAAACTGAAAAAGTAAAACCTGACCTTTCTGGCCTTCCTTGATGTGAAATCATCAATGATGTTATCTAGGAAATATGGACCTATGGACCTTTCTCTCAGCAGACATGTTGACTTGTCATAGTAGGAAAAACACAGCTGAGATGGATAACCTTAACGATGGCTCAGTTCCATCAAGTGTCCCAGTAAGATATTTCAGTGAGTCGGCATGCATAATACCAGGGCCTCTCCTAAGTGGAATGCAGCCCTCAGTAATGGTTTAATACCAGGACCTCTCCTAACTGGAATGCAGCCATCAGTAATGGTTTAATACCAGGGTCTCTCCTAAGTGGAATGCAGCCATCAGTAATGGTTTAATACCAGGACCTCTCCTAAGTGGAATGCAGCCATCAGTAATGGTTTAATACCAGGGTCTCTCCTAAGTGGAATGCAGCCATCAGTAATGGTTTAATACCAGGGTCTCTCCTAAGTGGAATGCAGCCATCAGTAATGGTTTTGAATAGACCTGAGCTTTTCCTACTATGAAATGTCAACATCAGTGTTAGTCATCTTACTTAAAAAAAGTAATTAGTTACAGTTACAAATTACTAACTGAGTAAAGTAACTGAGTTAGTAACTGAGTTAGTGACTCACTAGATTGCAGCCTGCCATATGATATGCATAGAAATAAAAACTAAACATTGAAAGTAAAATTCAAGTGCAAAATTAAGACACACAAATGTAAACTAAAAATCGAGAGTTGCTTGTTTTAATGTCTCCTTCGCTGGAGCTCACACTCTGCATTTGGGCTCGGGGTTGGGTTAGCAGCAGCAACAAGTGTCCTGTTAGCATGTGGTGATGTGAGGGGCTTCATAAGATTGGAGTTGCTTGAGGGAGACATAGATAAAGTCTTTTCTTCCTGGGCATAGCGTGCATGTGACATAAACATTCTTGCCTTTAATTTCTATGAGCGAGAAGTAGTGCCGGTACTTCCAGTTCGAGAACGCAAGTATGGATCTTTTATTATATACAGTATGTGTTGGTCAGGCTGTCTGCTTGACAATCCCATTTTGGAGCAATACAATTAAAGTGAGATGAACAAACAGAGATATGTGTCTTTTTAGATAAAGCAGATGTTGACAAAGTTCCCTTTTGGGGACATCATTTGAAATTGGGAAAAATTTGATGTTGGAAAAAAGATACTAATTGCAATATATCGCAGAATATTGCAGTATATTTAAAATCGCAATAATATCATATTGTGACATAAGTATCGTGATGATATCGTATCGTGAGGCCTCTGGTGATTCCCACCCCTATTACCGTATTTTCCGGACTATAAGTCGCACTTTTTTTTCCTACTTTGGCTGGTCCTGCGACTTATAGTCAGGTGCGACTTATATATCAAAATATATATAATTTAACATGTTTTGAAATGTTAATTCATACTGAAGACATTACCGTCTACAGCCGCGAGAGGGTGCTCTAGGCTTGTGACAACTATATGCTCCTCCTAAAGACAACTGAGAAAGAAAAGAGATAACAAAGTAGGTATTTCAGGTAGTAAAATATGCAGCCGAAAATGGTAATCAAGCAGCAGAAAGAAAGTTTGAAATGAGAGAGAAACTTGTGAGGGAGACTGGAGAAAAGGTGACTCTTACTGCAATGAAGAAAACAAAGAAAGCTAATCGGCTAATCGCGGGCTGAAAGCGAGATGGCCAGAGGAGGAGGGGCTCGTCAATGGTGCAGCTACGTCTCCACGCCTTTTTATACCTCCATGCTCCACGCCCTGTTGTTCTGGGTGATATTGTATAGTTGACTGATGAAAAAAAAAAAAATTCTAAATAAATGCGACTTATAGTCCGAAAAATACAGTAACTATAAAACGTTCACCACAACCTCTGCGATCTCTCTCAGCTGATTTTGGTGAATAAAGATGGCCAATGTTAAGTGTCTGTGCCGAATACTGTTTCAGCTGCAGCAGGTGAACTTTTGAAGGTGCGCTCTGATATAGTCTTCATTGTCTGTGGTACATCGCGCATGTAAAATGAGGAGTTTCCATCTTGAATGAGAGCACATTGGCTTGGAGAAGGAAGTTGTGCATTCTCAGCATCTTTGATCGTGTGATTAATTCCTTTTGCTTTGTTGTTTTTTTGCGGAAAAGCCATTGATTGTTGAGATGGAGTATGGCGTCAGAGTCCAGGCATAGGTCATTAAGTCAGAGATGCTAACTTGTGAGTTAAGTTCTTGTGATTTGATGAAGATCTGAAAGATAAACCCACTTGTGGCCTTGTACTGGATCACTTTCTGGTTTGATGCCACAGGCTACCTTGTAGGCGTGGTAGACGACATTGTCTTGAATCTGTTCCTCTGTCTGCTAATCTATAGCAGTGCCAGGATAAAGTTTAAAAAAGACAGCATTAAATATGGACATTATAAGGGAATAAAGTAGACAGTAGGATAGACACAAATCAACAGTCAATATTGGTGACTGGAGTCCATCCATAAAATGGTGGATCATTTCCCTTCAAACTCATAAACGTAAAAATAGAAACATTAAACAACAGAGCACTTGTCTGTTTGTCTCGGTGTGGCACTCGCTGGGCAGAGCTGTGGCCGCCCGATAATATTGTTCAACCTCAGTTTGAAGCACAAGTGGCGACACAGCACGCACACACACACACACACACACACACACACACACATACACACACACACACACACAGGCATTGTGGGAAAAACACAACATTTAGGAAGCAGGGAGCTCTAGACAGACGGATAACTTGAGGAGAAGCAGGGGAGTGGGGCTCCCACAGTGCTCTCATGTTTGATGACAAGGACATGGATCCTTTTCCGGCTGAAACCTTCCTGCAGCGCGACTGGACCTCATGTTCAAAACACACCCACTGTTTCAGGACACAGTTTGTACGTTTTCTTTGTGCAAAAGCTCGGCTAAATTCAGAGATGACACTGATATCCATCCTTTCATCTATCTGACTGTGTGTGTGTGTGTGTGTGTGTGAGAGTGAGTGAGTGAGTGGATGTGTTTCCTGAGTTTATGAGTGGTTGCTTTGTCAAACTAAAGTTGTGTAAAAGTGTGTAATGTGTGTGTGTGTGTGTGTGTGTCTGCGTGTGTGTGTGAGTGAGTGAGTGAGTGCATGTGTTTCCTGAGTTTATGAGTGGTTGCTTTGTCAAACTAAAGTTGTGTAAAAGTGTGTGTGTTAAAAGGTGTGTGTGTGTGTGTGTGTGTGTGTGTGTGTGTGTGTGTGTTGAAAGGTGTGTGTATGTGTGTGTGTGTTGAAAGGTGTGTGTGTGTGTGTGTGTGTGTGTTGAACAGCCTCTCTGTGGCTGTTTTATGTCTCTTTAATGAGTCAATAATTCAGTGTTTGTATTACTAATCAGCTGTTTGCATGAGGATTTTTCTTTTTATGGTCTCATAAAACATCTGTGTGTGTGTGTGTGTGTGTGTGTGTGTGTGTGTGTGTGTGTGTGTGTGTGTGTGTGTGTGTTGTATCATCAGAGCCATCGGCAGTGAGTGGCCTGGCGGTGACCTCCAGCACCTGCAGCAGCCTGGGCCTTTCCTGGCAGGCCGGCCCGGGCAGAACAGAGCGCTTCAAGCTGCAGCTGTGGGATCAAACGGGTACGTGGGTCCTGTTTCGGATCAGACCAATAAAACTCATAATTTTCTCTGAGTTTCTTAACTTTTTTCTTTCTTTCCTTCCTCTGTGTCTCCTAACGGTGCGTTTTTTTTGTCGACTAGTAGCTCGAGTGTGACGTCACATCCGTGTCTAATAACGAATAACCTGCGGGGTTGTTGCCTTCTTTTTGTCACACGATACTACGAGTCGGAGAAAAGATGGATTTTTGTAACATTTTTAGTAACATTTAGGATTCTATTCACCCAGTTATTGACATATTACACAAATATATTTCACAGTTTGATACATGAAAATTAGGTTTTGATTAACATTAACGTTCGGCTACTGCTCTGCTTTCTGCTCCAGACTCGGCTTAAAGCCATTGTTGTCATATAGCAACCGAGCGTCTCAGCTACATAAGCTACAAAATAACTAATCAGGCGATATTTAACTCCTAATAAGACTATAGAGACATGTCTATAGGTAGCAGTATACAGCACTATGTTTAACTCCTAATAAGACTATAGAGACATGTCTATAGGTAGTAGTATACAGCACTATGTTTAACTCCTAATAAGACTGTAGAGACATGCCTATAGGTAGCAGTATACAGCGCTATGTTTAACTCCTAATAAGACTGTAGAGACATGTCTATAGGTAGTAGTATACAGCGCTATGTTTAACTCCTAATAAGACTGTAGAGACATGTCTATAGGTAGTAGTATACAGCACTATGTTTAACTCCTAATAAGACTGTAGAGACATGTCTATAGGTAGCAGTATACAGCACTATGTTTAACTCCTAATAAGACTGTAGAGACATGTCTATAGGTAGTAGTATACAGCACTATGTTTAACTCCTAATAAGACTGTAGAGACATGTCTATAACTCCTAATAAGACTATAGAGACATGCCTAGGTAGCAGTATACAGCACTATGTTTAACTCCTAATAAGACTGTAGAGACATGTCTATAGGTAGCAGTATACAGCGCTATGTGTACCACTTCTTCATTTGGTTACAACAACGACAAAAGTGCTTAAAATTGTAGAAAACCACAATGTTTACTACGTGTGATGCACGACGTAGCCATCTTTGAAAGTGAACTCGGGGTCCTCCGAGTTCAGACGACTTTACGAGTCGTATATACGACCTCGGGGGCCTCTTTTGCAACTTCCGGTTTGTAACTCCGGAAAACAACTCGTAAATCGACTTCGGTGGACAAAAAGAACGCACCATTATTGTCCCATGTTTTTAATTGCTTCAGTTGCTTTATTTCTTAACCACCCCCCCTAGTTAGACTAGTCCATACATACCCTTCTCATCTCCGTGCGTGCTGTAACGCTGTCTGACGCCTCCAGCATTAGCTTAGCCTAGCACAGATGCTGCAGGTAACTGGTTCCAACTAGCCTACTGCTCTGAATAAGTGACAAAATAACTCCAACATGTTCCTATTTACATGTTGTGATTTATAGAGTCAGAGCGTGTACAAAAAACAACGTAACATGAGACACAGCCATCTTCTAACCGTAAACAAACCGGGAACTATATTCTCAGACAGGCTTGCTGCGAGCATATCACTCCGCCCAAGTACTATATTCTTCCAGAATATAGTTCCCGGTTTGTTTACGGTTAGAAGACGACTGTGTCTCATGTTACGTTGTTTTTTGTACACGCTGTGACTCTATAAATCACAACATGTAAATAGGAACATGTTGGTGTTATTTTGTCACTTATTCGGAGCAGTAGGCTAGTTGGAACCAGTTACCTGCAGGATCTGTGCTAAGCTAAGCTAATGCTGGAGGCGTCAGGCAGCATTAAAGCACGCACAGAGATGAGAAGGGTATGTATGGACTAGTCTAACTCTGGGGGTTACGGTGAATAAGATAAAGTCCCAATAAGTCGGCGTGTTCCTTTAAGAGTTGGGCGCCTGTGTCTGCAGGTCTGCTGAGGAACGAGACGTTAGAGAGCACCGCAACGCAACACACGCTGCTCGACCTGTCGCCGGGGCGACTGTACAACGTTACCGTGGTGACGGAGGCTGGCGGGCTGCAGAACGGCCGGACGACGGCGGCTCAGACAGGTACAGAGAGAAGAAGAAGAAGAAGAAGAAGACAGGAAGTAAAGGAAATAAATCTAAAATCTCTTTTGCAGCTCCCGCCCCCGTCTCCAACCTCGCCGTCGCCTACAGCGACAGCACCAGCTTGCTGTTGTCATGGCAACGTCCCGCGGGTGACCTGGACGCGCTCGTCGCCGCCGTCGTCGGCGTCCTGACCAATGGGACGAGCCGCTGGGAGACGACGCTTCCGCCGGACACCACGCGGGTCGCCGTCGACCAGCTGACTCCCGGCTCGGCCTATCGGGTCGCGGTGACGTCGAGGAGCGGCAAGCTGACGAGCCAATCAGAAATCACCGTCAGGACAGGTGAGGTTCTTTTCTCGGTTGTGGTTAGAAGGGATACAGCCACAGCTAGAAGGGATACAGATACAGCTACGGCTAGAAGGGATACAGCTACGGCTAGAAAGGGATACAGCTACGGCTAGAAGGGATACAGATACAGCTAGAAGGGATACAGATACAGCCAGAAGGGATACAGCTACAGCTAGAAGGGATACAGTCACAGCCAAAAGGGATACAGTCACAGCCAAAAGGGATACAGCTACAGCTAGAAGGGATACAGTCACGGCTACAAGGGATACAGCTACGGCTACAAGGGATACAGCTACAGCTAGAAGGGATACAGCTACGGCTAGAAAGGGATACAGCTACAGCTAGAAGGGATACAGCCACGGCTAGAAGGGATACAGCTACGGCTAGAAGGGATACAGCTACGGCAGAAGGGATACAGATACAGCTAGAAGGGATACAGATACAGCCAGAAGGGATACAGCTACAGTTAGAAGGGATACAGTCACAGCCAAAAGGGATACAGCTACAGCTAGAAGGGATACAGTCACAGCCAAAAGGGATACAGCTACGGCTACAAGGGATACAGCTACAGCTAGAAGGGATACAGTCATGGCCAGAAGGGATACAGCTACGGCCAGAAGGGATACAGCTACAGCTAGAAGGGATACAGCTACAGCTGGAAGGGATACAGCTAGAAGGGATACAGCTACGGCCGGAAATTACCAAAAATTACGCTAAATTTCGCAAAATCTAGGTTAATATAACAATATACTTTAAATACTTGGACTCCAGAAACGCATGCTCGTTCCTCGGGAGTGTTTTAATCCAAACCACGATTTAGTTCCTAAACTTTACTGTCGTCACCGTAGCTAACCTCTTTTTTTTCATCTCTCTTTCTTTTTCATTGTTTTTATTTCTTCATCCTTTGTGTCGTCTCCAGCTCCGGCGGCAGCGTCCCTCCTCTCCCTGTCTCCCTCCCCCTCCGGAGGCCTCCTCCTGTCTTGGTCGCCCCCCGCTGGTCACTGGGAGAGCTACACGCTCCTCCTGTTCGACGGGTCGCAGCTGTTAGTCAGCGCCACTCCGGAGCGAGAGGCGGCGAACTTCAGCTTCCCCGGGACTGGGCTAACGCCTGGAAGAACGTACAGAGCTGTGCTAAGAGTGGAGAGCGGAGGACTGACGGCTGAGAGCAGCTGTGAAGGAGCAACAGGTCAGACTACTGCCCGAAAATATACAACATAATATCATGTTACAGGGAGGTGTGTTCAGGGGCATTCTGGGTGTGCTGGTCTTACAGGGAGGTGTGTTCAAGTGCATTCTGGGCGTGCTGGTCTTACAGGGAGGTGTGTTCAGGTGCATTCTGGGCGTGCTGGTCTTACAGGGAGGTGTGTTCAGGGGCATTCTGGGCGTGCTGGTCATACAGGGAGGTGTGTTCAGGTGCATTCTGGGCGTGCTGGTCTTACAGGGAGGTGTGTTCAGGTGCATTCTGGGCGTGCTGGTCTTACAGGGAGGTGTGTTCAGGTGCATTCTGGGCGTGCTGGTCTTACAGGGAGGTGTGTTCAGGTGCATTCTGTGCGTATGTCTATCTTGAGGCAGAGGGAAGTGATCGCTGCATTGACCAACAAAAACCTGGTCTAAAGTCAATAACGCAGCATTTCATTGTTATTTTAACAGAGCGTTACTAAAATGCTCCTAGGCTCGTACACACTATGCTTGTTACACACACAGGGACGCACAGCAGCACACACATACACATACACACATACACACACACACACAGCAGCACACAGACATGCAGAAGATTACAAATAAAAATATTACGTTGCAAATCCTCCATCATAACAGCAATGCTCCAAGGTCCAAACGCGCCTGACTTTTAAAGGGAATGGGAGATGATATCTGATTGGTTGATTGCATGTTACGCCCAAAACACACCTCTGATTAATGAAGACACTAAGGACAACCCTTTAGAACCAGGCGCCCGGTGCACAGACCCTTTTTTCTGCCGACAAACTAGCAAAAGTGGATTTGGACACGCCCTAAACACACCTGCACCAGGCGCTTCACACCGTGCGTTCAGATCATTAAAATAGGGCCCATGATGTAGTCACAGTCAGCAGTACCGTAGAAACAGAAAATATTTAGGTCAATTATTGGTAAAAATAATAAATACAAAGTATTGATTCTGGAGGAAAAAAAAATCACGACCCATAAGTGAATTTTTATTTCTTCCCACCAATAATATATACATGTTACTGCAGAAAATATAGACATAAAATGACTGTGGGAAGACATCAGAATATACAGAAACATAGTTGCAGAAATGTATAAGAAGAAAGATATATGATGGCACAAATATGACAGAAAGGCTCAGATTAATATTCTAAGTGTCTGACAACATTATGGAAAGGATCCCTACAGAGATAGACCTTTTAGTTAAAGAGTAAGATCCTTTTAGTTTAACATGAAACAGCCCCGAAATCACCATCACCAAACTCCACCAGACTCCATGTAAATAATCAGGACTTTTATCATCGTAACACACTTTATTCAAAGTCGACAGAAACTAAATAAAACTATCAAAAGCCGTCTTGGTTCATCTTTCCACTGTTCCAACAATCACCACTCTGGTTTGGTTGAAATAAACCCTTAATTCACCCATTTATATGTGAAAACATGCAGGCTCATTACACGCTAAAAGTCCTGATTATTTACAGGGAGTCTGGTGGAGATATACTGGCTCTATACACGCTAAAAGTCCTGATTATTTACATGGAGTCTGGTGGAAATATGCTGGCTCTGTACACGCTAAAAGTCCTGATTATTTACATGGAGTCTGGTGGAGATATACTGGCTCTATACACGCTGAAAGTCCTGATTATTTACATGGAGTCTGGTGGAGATATACTGGCTCTATACACGCTGAAAGTCCTGATTATTTACATGGAGTCTGGTGGAGAT
Organism: Perca flavescens; assembly: GCF_004354835.1. Lineage (NCBI taxonomy): Eukaryota > Metazoa > Chordata > Actinopteri > Perciformes > Percidae > Perca > Perca flavescens. Next base: position 1,973,566 of record NC_041353.1, read on the forward strand.
ATGCTGGCTCTATACACGCTAAAAGTCCTGATTATTTACATGGAGTCTGGTGGAAATATGCTGGCTCTATACACACTAAAAGTCCTGATTATTTACATGCAGTCTGGTGGAAATATGCTGGCTCTATACACGCTAAAAGTCCTGATTATTTACATGCAGTCTGGTGGAAATATGCTGGCTCTATACACGCTAAAAGTCCTGATTATTTACATGGAGTCTGGTGGAGATATGCTGGCTCTATACACGCTAAAAGTCCTGATTATTTACATGCAGTCTGGTGGAAATATGCTGGCTCTATACACGCTAAAAGTCCTGATTATTTACATGGAGTCTGGTGGAGTTTGGTGATGGTGATTTTGGGGCTGTTTCATGTTAAACAAACATTAACATTTTTGATTTTTGTTTGACATTAGTCACTGAGACACCAATGCCTGGGGTAAAAGGATCCAGGTTGGAAAAAATAAATACCGAAATGACCCTTTAAAACCCACAGAGCTGAACCTGAACTCACCTTGTGTCTCTGCAGCTCCGGCCTCGGTGTTGGACCTCCACGTACGCCACTCTGACGAGACATCGCTCAGCGCCATGTGGAGCCACGCCCCCTCTGGGTCACGTGACAGCTACTTCCTGACCCTTCGCCACGGTAACCGTTCAATATTTCCAATTTAACCTTTTTTTCTGTGGCTCAGACGTAGACCATTAACCGATATTGTAATTATTGCTTCCTCTGTCTCTCGTAGGTAACGTCACCGTGGATACCAGGGAGGTGGAGCCTAACATGAGGGAGTGCACGTTCAACGTGCTCACACCTGGGCGGCTGTACACCATCACCGTGACAACCAGGAGCGGGAAACTGAACACCTCCGTGTCATTGGAAGGGAGGACAGGTTTGTTTTTATACTTGTGACTTCTCAGAAATACATCTTAAAGGTTAAAAATGTTCACTAGTGCAGTGATTTTACAAACTTTTACAACTTAAGGTACTTTAATTAATTGTAAATGGTCTAATTTGAGTTATTTTAACCTTTCATCCTTAAATCACAGCAAACTACATGTTTGATGTCTTCTTCAATATCTACAGACACACACAAACACAGACACACACACACACACTCACACAGGCTTGCAGGCGCTGGTCCTCACATGTGTAGTAACTGCACAGTGTGTGTATTTGTGTGTGTTGCAGTTCCCATGGCGTTGCAAGCGATTACTCTGACATGCTCCGGGGTCAGCAGCCTTCAGGCATCATGGGAAAAACCACCGGGAGACGTGGACTCGTTCATTCTGACTCTCCTGCAAGACAGGTGTGTTTCTGAACCAGGGAGAGTGGAAGCAGCCTACTGTAGTCTATCAAATGTTCATTATACAACAAGAAGATCCAACCAGGCCGTCCGATTGGTCAACTAGACATTTAGAACTTTCTGTTGTTGCCATTGACAGACTCAGATTATTATTCTAAGTGTCTAACAACATTATGGGATGGATCCCTACAGAGATAGACCTTTTAGTTAAAGAGTAAGATCCTTTAATTTTAACATGAAACAGCCCCGAAATCTCCATCACCAAACTCCACCAGACTCCATGTAAATAATCAGGACTTTTAGCGTGTATAGAGCCAGCATATCTCCACCAGACTCCATGTAAATAATCAGGACTTTTAGCGTGTATGGAGCCAGCATATCTCCACCAGACTCCATGTAAATAATCAGGACTTTTAGCGTGTATGGAGCCAGCATATCTCCACCAGACTCCATGTAAATAATCAGGACTTTTAGCGTGTATAGAGCCAGTATATCTCCACCAGACTCCATGTAAATAATCAGGACTTTTAGCGTGTATAGAGCCAGCATATCTCCACATGTAAATGAGTGAATTAAGGGTTTATTTCAACCAAACCAGAGTGGTGATTGTTGGAACAGTGGAAAGATGAACCAACACGGCTTTTGATAGTTTTATTTAGTTTCTGTCGACTTTAAATGAAGTGTGTTTTACGATAATAAAAGTCCTGATTATTTACATTTAGTCTGGTGTAGTTTGGTGATAGTGATTTCAACTGTTTCATGTTAAACTAAAAGGATCTTACTCTTTAACTAAAAGGTCTATCTCTGTAGGGATCCTTTCCATAATGTTATCAGACACTTAGAATAATAATCTGAGTCTGTCAGCGGCAACAACAGAACTTTTAGTGGACGGAAAATGAAGGTGTGCAATTGCCCGTTAACGTATACTGGACCAATTTCGAAGATTGTTGTTCCCATCAGTCCCATCAGTTGAAAAATACCGAACTTAAAACTGCTCATAAACATCTTAAACTGGGTCAAGTGTTTAAAAATGACGAGAACAACAAGTTGAACCAGAATACATGGACTTTTATTTTGATATCTGTCTGTCTGTCTCTACATTATGTGTTTTAAAAATGAATGTTCTGCGTGTTCAGTGTTGTGGTTCAGAACTACAGCGTTCCGGTCGGTTCTTCTTCTCTGCTGGTCACTGGTTTGACTCCCGGCGCTCTCTACCGGCTGCAGGCCGCAGCCGTCAGCGGGGGGCTGCGCTCTACAAGCACCAGTCTGGAGGCACGCACCGGTGAGTTACTCCAAGTCACATTTCAGATTCAAACTGCCGCTATGGACCTTTTTCACAGCAGACATGTTGACTTGTCATAGCAGGAAGAGCACAGCTGAGATTGATAACCTTAACGATGGCTCAGTTCCATCAAGTGTCCCAGTAAGATATTTCAGTGAGTCAGCATGAACAATACCAGGACCTCTCCTAAGTGGAATGCAGCCCTCAGTAATGGTTTAATACCAGGACCTCTCCTAAGTGGAATGCAGCCATCAGTAATGGTTTTGAACACACCTGTGCTTCTCCTACTCCTACTAACATGTCTGCCTTGAAAAAGGTCTATTATTACTGATATTGTAATTAGTATCTCTAATTTGTGTATTAGGGTTTTTCAGGGTAGCGTTATGTTTCATGTAGTGTATATCTACGGATTGTTCAGGTGAGAAATCATATCACATCCATACAGAGATAGTAGTATACAGCTGTTATACATCATATCATCATACAGAGATAGTAGTATACAGCTGTTATACATCATATCATCATACAGAGATAGTAGTATACAGCTGTTATACATCATATCATCATACAGAGATAGTAGTATACAGCTGTTATACATCATATCATCATACAGAGATAGTAGTATACAGCTGTTATACATCATATCATCATACAGAGATAGTAGTATACAGCTGTTATACATCATATCATCATACAGAGATAGTAGTATACAGCTGTTATACATCATATCACATCCATACAGAGATAGTAGTATACAGCTGTTATACATCATATCATCATACAGAGATAGTAGTATACAGCTGTTATACATCATATCATCATACAGAGATAGTAGTATACAGCTGTTATACATCATATCACATCCATACAGGGATAGTAGTATACAATTGTTAAAACATAATAAAATACATGACACACAGGTATCGGATCGGTACTCTGTATCGGCCAATACGCAAATTCAGATATCGGAATCTGTATCTGGAAGCAAAAAATTGTATCGGGCCATCTCTAGTTCTACCCTCTGGTGGTTTTGTGAGGACTATGGTTAACTGCTCCTCAGATCTCTGCAGGGTAAATCCAGACAGCTAGCTAGACTATCTGTCCAATCTGAGTCCTCTGCTGCACGACTAAAAACTACTTTTGAACGTCCACATGTTCCACCAAAACAAGTTCCTTCCAGAGGCTATTTAGCAGAGGCACCGTGAATCCGCCCGGAGCTTAGCCCCGCCCCCAAGATGATTGTGATTGGTTTAAAGCAGTAGTTCTCAAATGGGGGTATTGGGAGGACTGCAGGGGGTACGTGATTTTTTGCAAAATATTTTTCATTTACAAGGCTGTAGTTACTTCTACTAAGTGTTGTTTACATCGTAACGTTACGATTCAACAGACAAACAGAAATCAGTATAATCTGAACCTTAAAGAAGCATCAGAATTACAAACATTTAAAGGTCCACAGGTTAACGTTTGTGTGTGTGTGTGTGTGTGTGTGTGTGTGTGTGTGTGTGTGTGTGTGTGTGTGTGTGTGTGTGTGTGTGTGTGTGTGTGTGTGTGTGTGTGTGTGTGTGTGTGTGTGTGTGAGTGAGTGTGAGAGAGTGATTAAAAGTTAATTATGCGATAACATCAGAGAGTTTTTAGAACAATAGCTGAAATACCAAAAAGGAGGTTTGAAAATGTTCCACACACACAAAGACACTCCCAGTGCTCTGCTCAAAGGCTTCCTGCACACACACACACACACACACACACACACACACACACACACACACACACACACACACACATTCCTGTTCAAAGCATCTATTGTTGTCCCACAAAATGTCCCAGTTATATTTAGGGGTGTGTAAGTGTGTATGTGTGTGTGTGTGTGTGTGTGTGTGTGTGTGTGTGTGTGTGTGTGTGTGTGTGTGTGTGTGTGTGTGTGTGTGTGTGTGTGTGTGTGTGTGTGTGTGTGTGTGTGTGTGTCCACCTGTCAACCAATCAGCATTCAGGTTGACGAAAACAAAAACAAGCCCCGCCCCCCAGCCCCCCTCAGATGACCTCCTATTGGTCGATACATAGAACTGAAGACACACTGGTCAGATGAACATTTTGGGAAATACTCATAGTCTCATGTCAGGACGTGGTTAGCTTAGCTTAGCATAAAGACTGGAAGCAACAGGGAACCAACCAACTCTTAAGTTATTAACATGTTGTCTGTTTTTTCCACTTTAGTTTTTAGTGATGATTTCAACATTTAGAAACATACATAAAATCCACAGGTGATAATGAAATACACAAACTGAGCGAACATCACCCTCTGCTGGCTAAATTAAAGTTGAACCTCTTTGGAAACAAACTTGATGTTTGAATTAGGACCTTAAGAATAAATAAATAAAAACAATCTATTTAATTATATATATTTAAAAATACTTCTTAGCAATTGGGACATTTAGGAATTTTACCCAAGAATTTACAATTATATATATATATATATATTGTTATATTATATAATAAATATATATATAATATAATATATAAATATATTTATATATACAATATAATATATATATAAATTGCAAATACTTTATATACTTAATATTTTTTATATTATATATATATATAATAAATATATATAATCTAATATATAAATATATTTATATATACAATATATAATATATTTTTTTTATATAATATATATAATTATATATAAATTGTAAATACTTGGGTATGATTCCTAAATCTCCCAATTGCTAAGAAGTACTTTTTTTAAATATATATAATTAAATACATTTTAATTGAATTAAATACATAAACTGAGCTAACTCGGAAACATCATGATGTTTGAATTACCATTTAATTTTTTTGTAAAATAAATGAATGAAATAATTCCTCTGTCCTGTTTCCCCTTCAGCCCCGGCGTCGGTCTCCGAGGTAACCGTCGCCAACGGCGGCCGGTCGGATGCTCTGCGGGTGTCGTGGCGCCCGGCGCCGGGCGTGGTGGACAGCTACCTGGTCCGCCTCCAGGACAGGGGTCGGAGCATCCACACGCTGGCCGTGTCCCGCTCCTCGCCGCCCGAGTGCTCCTTCAGCTCGCTGGTGGCCGGCCGCCTGTACTCGGTCGTCATAGTGACGAGGAGCGGCAGCCTGGAGAACGCCACCGCCATTCAAGCACGGACACGTAAGGATGTCAGGGTGTACTCTGGAGGATGTGTGTTGTGTCGGTGTTTTCCCCTCGCTCTGGCACGTACAGTACAGGCCAAAAGTTTGGACCCACCTTCTCATTCAATGCGTTTCCTTTTTATCTTCATGACTATTTACATTGTAGATTCTCACTGAAGGCATCAAAACTATGAATGAACACATATGGAATTATGTACTTAACAAAAAAGTGTGAAATAACTGAAAACATGTCTTATATTTTAGATTCTTCAAAGTAGCCCCCCTTTGCTTTTTTTGATAACTCTGCAAACCCTTGGTGTTCTCTCAATGAGCTTCATGAGGTAGTCACCTGAAATGGTTTTACCTTCACAGGTGTGCTTTGTCAGGGTTCATTAGTGGAATTATTTCCCTTATTAATAAAAAAAGCAAAGGGTGGCTACTTTGAAGAATCTAAAATATAAGACATGTTTTCAGTTATTTCACACTTTATTGTTAAGTACATAATTCCATATGTGTTCATTCATAGTTTTGATGCCTTCAGTGAGAATCTACAATGTAAATAGTCATGAAAATAAAAAAGAAACGCATTGAATGAGAAGGTGTGTCCAAACTTTTGGCCTGTACTGTATCTAGCGAAGGGTTTAGATGTCGATCAGAATCATGGACGAAATTGAGACTTTAAAAAAAGCTATAAGACAGTCCTTCCTGAAAAAAATAAGTGTAACACTAGTGGTAATAAGTTGGTGTCCGTGGCGTGTAGATGGTACTGGTGGTAGTGGACAAAAGTGTCAACAGTAAAAAAAAAAAAAAAAAAAAAAAAAAAAAAAAAGCCACAAAAACAGAAAGAGGATTAAAAAATAGGGACAAAAAAGTCAGAAAAATTGTTAAAAAAAGGCACAAAAACATCACAAAAAGTCAGAAAAAGGGACAAAAATGTCAGAAAAAAGGGTAAGAAAAAAAAAAGCATCAAAAAAGTCAGAAAAAGGGTAAAAAAGTACAAAATAGCGACAAAAACATCAGAAAATGGGTAAAAAGTAGGGACGAAATTAAAAAAAAACAAAATGGTAAAGGAAAGTCACAAAAAAGGGACAAAAAAGTCAGAAAAGTGTCAAAATCACCGGGAGAAAAAGCGGCACAAAAGTGTTAATTTTATATTTTGACCCGAGAGGACAACAAATGCATGGTCGGCGAGGGTTAAACCTCAAGTCCCATAAATAATACATATACAGTAAGTACAGTTTGTTTACGATATTTGTCTCGCAGAGCCGGCCACTGTGCAAGACCTGACAGCTGTGCACTCGGCGAGAGACGACTTCCTCAAGGTGAGTTTGTCATGGCTGAAGACACTGGTGGTTACCAGGGAAACCATTTGAACTAACAGATATCAGCATGAAACATCCCCAGCTGATTATTGACATTAAAGGTGCTCTAAGTGATGTCACGTGTTTTTTTTTGACTACAACAATTATTCGTCACATACAGCGAACATCTCCTCACTATCTGCTAGCTGCCTGTCCCCTGAACACACTGTAAAAAACATCTCCTCACTATCTGCTAGCTGCATGTCCCCTGAACACACTGTAAAAAAACACAGTCTCTGTAGACAGCCCAGGCTCCACAAACAAACTGCGCCAACCTGCACCACCAAACATAACAAACAGTGTTCCAGCCAATAACTGTCAAGAAGGAGCTGGTTGAGCCATCCCTGCAGCAGAGTTAGCACGTAGGCTACTTCCAAAATGCGCGTTCATGACTCAACCAGCTCCTTCTTGACAGTTATTGGCTGGAACATTGTTTTCGTTGCGGTTTGTGGAGCCTGAGCTGTCTTCAAAGAGTGTGTTTTTTACAGTGTGTTCAGGGGACAGGCAGCTAGCAGATAGTGAGGAGATGTTTTTTACAGTGTGTTCAGGGGACAGACAGCTAGCAGATAGTGAGGAGATGTTTTTTACAGTGTGTTCAGGGGACAGGCAGCTAGCAGATAGTGAGGAGATGTTTTTTACAGTGTGTTCAGGGGACAGGCAGCTAGCAGATAGTGAGGAGATGTTTTTTACAGTGTGTTCAGGGGAGCTAGCAGATAGTGAGGAGATGTTTTTACAGTGTGTTCAGGGGACAGGCAGCTAGCAGATAGTGAGGAGATGTTTTTTACAGTGTGTTCAGGGGACAGGCAGCTAGCAGATAGTGAGGAGATGTTTTTACAGTGTGTTCAGGGGACAGACAGCTAGCAGATAGTGAGGAGATGTTTTTTACAGTGTGTTCAGGGGACAGGCAGCTAGCAGATAGTGAGGAGATGTTTTTACAGTGTGTTCAGGGGACAGGCAGCTAGCAGATAGTGAGGAGATGTTTTTTACAGTGTGTTCAGGGGAGCTAGCAGATAGTGAGGAGATGTTTTTTACAGTGTGTTCAGGGGACAGGCAGCTAGCAGATAGTGAGGAGATGTTTTTACAGTGTGTTCAGGGGACAGGCAGCTAGCAGATAGTGAGGAGATGTTTTTTTACAGTGTGTTCAGGGGAGCTAGCAGATAGTGAGGAGATGTTTTTACAGTGTGTTCAGGGACAGGCAGCTAGCAGATAGTGAGGAGATGTTTTTACAGTGTGTTCAGGGGACAGGCAGCTAGCAGATAGTGAGGAGATGTTTTTTACAGTGTGTTCAGGGGACAGACAGCTAGCAGATAGTGAGGAGATGTTTGCTGTATGTGATAAAAAAAAATGTTGTAGCCTAAAAAACACGTCACATCACTTAGAGCACCTTTAAGATTAATAGTTTTTGTCTTACAGGTTTTCTGAAATGTTATGTTTCAATGTGAAAATGAGGCATTTTGTTTTTATTTGATTTATTAGACAGTAACAGAAATAAATGCATAACAAGATGCCATCACAGTGATATTGCACATTTAACAGAACTGTCGAGGATAACACAAGAAATTACAAACTTATTTCCATTGTGGTCCTCGTTGTAGTCTGATAAAGATGTCCAGGCAAGCTCCATAATGTCCTTTAAAAGGCTGTAGTAGTAGTATTTATATTTGTTAAATCTATATTTTATGTAGAATCATGAGTAGATTGTGTGTTCAGGTGTACTGGCGTCACGCAACTGGAGATCGGGACCGCTACGTTGTTCTGATCCGTTACAACAACAGCGTGCTGCAGAACAAGAGCGTCTCCGCCACGCGCAACGAGTGCGTCTTCTCGTCTCTGTCGCCGGGGAGACTCTACACCGTCACCGTGGAAACCTGGAGCGGGGACTACGTCGGCAGCGTCTCCACCGACGGACGCACATGTGAGTCGGAAAACCAAGGAGAACAAATGTGTTTTATTTTTTTATTTTATGTGTTAAAAATAATGGACCAAGCTTCCAAGTCTGGAAAGTGAAGCCAAAGCTGAAGCTCGATGGTGTTTTAAGCCCTCAGCGTCGACTTCAAGGCAGTTAACCCTAACCCTTATGGTGCGTTCTTTTTGTCCACCGAAGTCGATCTACGAGTCATTTTCCGAAGTTACTCTACAGTCTTATTAGGAGTTAAACATAGTGCTGTATACTGCTACCTATAGACATGTCTCTATAGTCTTATTAGGAGTTAAACATAGTGCTGTATACTGCTACCTATAGACATGTCTCTACAGTCTTATTAGGAGTTAAACATAGTGCTGTATACTGCTACCTATAGACATGTCTCTACAGTCTTATTAGGAGTTAAATATCGCCTGATTAGTTATTTTGGAGCTTGTGCAGCTGAAATTGGCTAGAGACGCTCGGTTGCTATATGACAACAATGGCTTTAATGCCGACTCTTGAGCAGAAAGCAGAGATTAACGTTAATGTTAATCAAAACATAATATATTTGTGTAATATGTCAATAACTGGGTGAATAGAATCCTAAATGTTACTAAAAATGTTACAAAAATCCATCTTTTCTCCGACTCATAGTATTGTGTGACAAAAAGAAGGCAACAACCCCGCAGGTTATTCGTTTTTCTACACGGATGTGACGTCACACTCGAGCTACTAGTCGCGATTACAAGACAAGAAGAACGCACCGTTAACCCTTAACCCTAACCCTTGCCTAACTGCAAGTTTTTTGTTGCTGGATGGTAGGGGAAGACTCATGAATATTCATTAGGGAACTCATCCCTGATTGGCTAACCCTGACATTCTTACCCTAACCATAACCAATCCCACCAGAGCAGGCAACGAGTACTAGCCATTCAGACGGAGAGTAGTGTGGGTTCTTCCTCTACCATTCTGCAAAAAAAAATGTCCGCAATTGTGGAAAAACAGTGGCGAGGAAAAACTCCCTTTTAGGAAGAAACCTGGTACAGACCCAGGCTCTTGGTAGGTGGTGCCGGTTGGGGGTGTGATGAACAGTGGTAATAATAGTCACAATAAAGATAATGGATCGGTGACTAGAAATAGTAGTTGTAGTAGTTCATGGCGTAGCAGGGCACTGAAGGGTGTAGCATGACGTAGCAGGACGTTACAGGATGAAGTATCTGACCATTCTACATAACTTGTACTTAAGCTTTATCTGAATTATCGATATGACTTGTAGATTCGGCATGATGATGATCCAAATGAACATAGGAAATGGCCACAGGAAACATCTGGAAAGCATTATCCATGGTGCCTCATCGTCATTACAGAGAGGTCTTTGTTGGACATGCGCTAATTGGTTAAATTATCGTTCCCACCCCCATCTATGATACATAATTACAGATATATATAACTATTGTCATATATATATATATATATATATATATATATATATATATAGTTTTCGAAACAAAGAAAGTCAGAGTGACTATTCAGAGAATTGGGTACTGTCGCTCTCCGAGCTCCTGCAGAATTCTTTGATGTAAATAAACTTTTATAATCAAGAACAGTGTCAGGGGATTCCTCTTCATACAGCATCACACCATCGCTACTAAATACACCACAAGGACGTAGCATGACGTAGCATGACGTAGCAGGATGTAACAGGACGTAGCAGGGTGTAACAGGACGTAGCATGACGTAGCATGACGTAGCAGGACGTAGCTGGATGTAGCAGGGCGTAGCATGACGTAGCAGGACGTAGCATGATGTAGCAGGACGTTACAGGACGTAGCAGGATGTAGCATGACGTAGCAGGACGTAGCAGGACGTAGCAGGACGCAGCATGACATGGCAGGACTTTACAGGACGTAGCATGACGTAGCAGGACGTAGCATGACATAGCATGACTTTACAGGACGTAGCATGACATAGCATGACGTAGCATGACGTAGCAGGACGTTACAGGACGTAGCATGACGTAGCATGACGTAGCAGGACGTAGCATGACATAGCAGGACGTAGCATGACTTTACAGGACGTAGCATGACGTAGCATGACGTAGCAAGACACTGCACAGCGTAGCAGGGCCTAGCAGGGCGCGGTGCAGGACTAGGATGTATTTAAATATATATTTTATTGATTATGTTGAGTTAAAGTTTTCTTTGTCCTGCAGTTCCGGCAGCTGTTGGAAATCTGTCGCTGGACAACGCAGGAACAGGTGATCTGACTGTCACCTGGAGCCCCGCCCCCGGAGACGTGGACCACTACGAGGTGTGTGTTACTCTCGAGACTTATGGGACATTTATTGCGTGGCGAACTATTCCGTGTGTCCATCTGACTCATTTTTCTGCTTTAGATACAGTACAGGCCAAAAGTTTGGACACACCTTCTCTTTCAATGTGTTTCCTTTTTATTTTCATGACTATTTACATTGTAGATTCTCACTGAAGGCATCAAAACTATGAATGAACACATATGGGATTATGTACTTAACAAAAAAGTGTGAAATAACTGAAAACATGTCTTATATTTTAGATTCTTCAAAGTAGCCACCCTTTGCTTTTTTATTAATAAGGGGAAATAATTCCACTAATTAATCCTGACAAAGCACACCTGTGAAGGTAAAACCATTTCAGGTGACTACCTCATGAAGCTCATTGAGAGAACACCAAGGGTTTGCAGAGTTATCAAAAAAAGCAAAGGGTGACTACTTTGAGGAATCTAAAATATAAGACATGTTTTCAGTTATTTCACACTTTTTTGTTAAGTACATAATTCCATATGTGTTCATTCATAGTTTTGATGCCTTCAGTGAGAATCTACAATGTAAATAGTCATGAAAATAAAAAGGAAACGCATTGAATGAGAAGGTGTGTCCAAACTTTTGGCCTGTACTGTATTATGCTGTATGTAGTTGCGTTATGTTACACGCGTTTACTGATGAACTCTTTTGGTCTTGAAGACCTTTCCTTTAATCTAATGAGAAACATTTCTGTCCTCCTAGTCTCCCTACTCCACCGATGCATTCTGGGAGAAGAGAAAAACTCTCTGGGATGTTTGCAGTGCTTTAAACCAATTACAATGGTCTTGGACATTGGACGGTGGCTCTGCAAAATGGTCTCGGGAAGGAACTTGTTTTGGTGGAACATTAGTACCCTGCAAAAGAAAACGCCACATATAATATTAAAATGACGTTAACTGTTGAAGCAATACCGTAATGTGAGATATTTATATTAGCTGATACATGGTTAAACCTCATTGGCTCTTACCAGTGTATCTCCGTGTGTACTTGGTCCACAGCAATCCCACCAATCAGTCCCAAAACGTCCCAGTTAGAGAGGAAATGCCCTAAACATATTCTTTGTAAATCTTTACAATCATTCCCTGAAAGAACCGAGCAGGTCTGCCTTGTTGCACCATCCAAATCTTCTTCAGAACTTGACATTTTCAGCGTGTAGCTCACTAGCTCGGAGTTTGTTGTTGCTTCACGAAGAAAACTGAGTTTGGGAACGGTGACACACAGAGAGCAGAAGGGTTGAGCTTTCAGGTATTTATCCTGGAAATGGGCTCCTGTTGATTCAGAACATGCCGCCAGAAATTCTGTCGGATGTCCCTCATTTTTGGCCGGATGTCCCGTCCCCTTCCTCTGTGTTGGGTTTCTAACCTCCGGTGGATTTGTGAGGACTATGGTTAACTGCTCCTCAGATCTCTGCATGGTAAATCCAGACAGCTAGCTAGACTATCTGTCCAATCTGAGTTTTCTGTTGCACGACTAAAAACTACTTTTGAACGTTACACATGTTCCACCAAAACCAGTTCCTTCCAGAGGCTATTTAGCAGAGGCACCGAGGCTCCGTCCGGAGCTTAGCACCGCCCACGACGATTGTGATTGGTTTAAAGAAATGCCAATAAATCAGAGCACGTTGTTCTCCCATCCAGGAATGCTATGTGGACTCGCCAGACCTTCCTCCACAGCGCTGTGGAGGAAGGTCTGGCAATGCGAGACTATATTAGGCACTAACGGGCTGTGACGATCTCTGCTGCCTAGGGCTGGGCAACATATCGATATTATATTGATATTGTGATATGATATAAGTGTCTTTTCCTGGTTTTAAAGGCTGCATTACAGTAAAGTGGTGTCATTTTCTGAACTTACCAGACTGTTGTAACTGTTCTATTATTTTCCTTTACCCACTTAGTCATTATATCCACATTACTGATGATTATTTATATTTTGTGGGAGCACCAATTGTCAACCCTAGAATATCGCTGCAATATTGATATCGAGGTATTTGGTCAAGAATATTGTGATATCTGATTTTCTCCCTATCGCCCAGTGATATCGGGTGATGACTCAGAAATGATGTCGGGAGACCTCAAAGATGACGACGAGTCCGATGATTACAAATCAAATGCAGCTTTATTTACACAGTGAACAAACTCTCATGACACTGGGACAACCATGAGCATACAGACACGTGTCTGCTCAAGGGTGACCAACATGTACATAGAAATAGATCCCTTTTAAACTCTTTTTGTGCTCACACAGCATGAGATATTTATGTCAGCACACAAGTTTTACTCTCAAACTACACCTTTTATGGCACGTGCTCCTAATAGATTCCCACATTCCTGGCTCCAATTCCTCTGTGTGAAAGTTGTACCCAAACTCATAATAGATTCTACACATTCCTGTGGGTGAAGGTTGTCCCCAGACTAACCTTCTTGTGTAGTACCCTACATACAAGATATAAAATACATTTGAAACATGTAGGCTGAAATATCCAACCTATCGCCCAGCCCTACTGCTGCCTGAGTTTTAGTCTCTTTCCTTGGCTCGTCTCCAGGTGACTCTGCTCTTCAACGACACTCGCGTTTTCCCTCCGGTGACGTTGGGCAGCGAGCAGCGGCGTCACCGGCTGACCTTTCTGACTGCCGGGCGGCTTTATAAGATCGTGGTGTCGACGTTCAGCGGGCCGTACCAGAGGGCACAGCACATCGAGGGACGGACAGGTGAGACGATCAGGACGGCTTCAATTCAAACGTCAACATCAAGTCCAGTTTTGCTGAACTTCCAGGACTACCTTGAAGTCAGTGACTACGTTTACAAGCTGTCAATTTTTTGGGTTATGGTCGGGTTAAGGTCACTATTTGGGTTTCTGAAACATTCGGAATAACCCGTTTACATACGTGAGCAGAGAGAGTTACTTCTGTATACATGGAATATAATAACCTGTTTACATGCATGAGCAGAGAGAGTTACTCCTGTATACATGGAATATAATAACCTGTTATACATGTGAGCAGAGAGAGTTACTCCTGTATACATGGAATATGATAACATGTTTACATGTCTAAGCAGAGACAGTTACTCCTGTATACATGGAATATAATAACATGTTTACATGTGTGAGTAGAGAGAGTTACTCCTGTATACATGGAATATAATAACATGTTTACATGTGTGAGCAGAGAGAGTTACTCCTGTATACATGGAATATAATAACCTGTTTACATGTGTGAGTAGAGAGAGTTACTCCTGTATACATGGAATATGATAACATGTTTACATGTCTAAGCAGAGACAGTTACTCCTGTATACATGGAATATAATAACATGTTTACATGTGTGAGTAGAGAGAGTTACTCCTGTATACATGGAATATAATAACATGTTTACATGTGTGAGCAGAGAGTTACTCCTGTATACATGGAATATAATAACCTGTTTACATGTGTGAGTAGAGAGAGTTACTCCTGTATACATGGAATATGATAACATGTTTACATGTCTAAGCAGAGACAGTTACTCCTGTATACATGGAATATAATAACATGTTTACATGTGTGAGTAGAGAGAGTTACTCCTGTATACATGGAATCTGTAATCAATCGGCAATATCCCGATGCAAACGGCAACGCACGGTTAGCGTCTGGACGTACGGACAACATTAAGACGCAATAACTTCTCGGTCACCTTCTTATGAATCTCACTATCTCGGTACTTTCTGCCGTCAACAGAAGACATTATATTCCTGGTTTTCACCAAACTAATAAAGAAACTGGTTTCCTCCTCGCTCCAAAAGTGTGGTGCTGTGCTGCGTCTCGCCATGTTTACCTCTACTTCTTGTTTACTTCCGGTATACTGCGCTCAGGTTTTCTGCATTGACATATATATATATATAACTATATTATTATAGTATATAATTATTATTATAACTATGTTTTCTGGCGCATACAAGAAGTTCCTCTACTCAAAAGACCAAGATATTCCTTGCGAATAGAACATGCGCAGAACACAAATCGATGTTCCTTTTGATGGGGATATGCCGATACCCGTTTACATGACCAAAATTTCGGGTTAGAAAAGGGGTAACCCAGGTAGCATATTCGGGTTTTTAAAAACCGGAATATGAGCATATTCGTGTTTTTTCCGGTGTTTACATGGCCGAGCACGACCGGGTTATTGCTGATATTCCGGTTTTGAACGTGTTATTGGCTGCATGTAAACGTAGTCACTGTTCATCCATCCATCCATCTTCGTCCGCTTATCCGGTGTCGGGTCGCGGGGGGAGCAGCTCCAGCAGGGGACCCCAAACTTCCCTTTCCCGAGCAACATTAACCAGCTCCGACTGGGGGATCCCGAGGCGTTCCCAGGCCAGGTTGGAGATATAATCCCTCCACCTAGTCCTGGGTCTTCCCCGAGGCCTCCTCCCAGCTGGGCGTGCCTGGAACACCTCCCTAGGGAGGCGCCCAGGGGCATCCTTACCAGATGCCCGAACCACCTCAACTGGCTCCTTTCGGCGCAAAGGAGCAGCGGCTCTCTCCGAGCTCCTCACGGATGACTGAGCTTCTCACCCTATCTCTAAGGGAGACGCCAGCCACCCTCCTGAGGAAACCCATTTCGCCGCTTGTACCCTGGATCTCGTTCTTTCGGTCATGACCCAGCCTTCATGACCATAGGTGAGGGTAGGAACGAAAACTGACCGGTAGATCGAGAGCTTTGCCTTCTGGCTCAGCTCTCTTTTCGTCCAACGGTGCGATAGATTGAATGCAATACCGCACCCGCTGCGCCCGATTCTCCGACCAATCTCCCGCTCCATTGTCCCTCACTCGCGAACAAAACCCCAAGGTACTTGAACTCCTTCACTTGGGGTAAGGACTCATTCCCTACCTGGAGAAGGCATTCCATCGGTTTCCTGCTGAGAACCATGGCCTCCGATTTAGAGGTGCTGATCCTCATCCCAACCGCTTCACACTCGGTTGCGAACCGATCCAGTGAGTGCTGAAGGTCGCAGGCCGATGATGCCATCAGGACCACATCATCTGCAAAGAGCAGCGATGAGATCCCCAGCCCACCAAACTGCAACCCCTCCCCACCCCGACTACGCCTCGATATCCTGTCCATAAATATTACAAACAGGATTGGTGACAAAGCGCAGCCCTGGCGGAGGCCAACCCTCACCTGAAACGAGTCCGACTTACTACCGAGAACCCGGACACAGCTCTCACTTTGGTCATACAGAGATTGGATGGCCCTGGTAGAGACCCCCTCACCCCATACTCCCGCAGCACCTCCCACAGTATCTCCCGGGGGACCCGGTCATACGCCTTCTCCAAATCCACAAAACACATGTAGACCCGGTTGGGCATACTCCCAGGCTCCCTCCAGGATCCTTGCGAGTGAAGAGCTGGTCCGTTGTTCCACGACCAGGGCGGAATCCGCATTGTTCCTCCTCAACCCGAGGTTCGACTATCGGCGAACCCTCCTTTCCAGCACCTTGGAGTAGACTTTACCAGGGAGGCTGAGAAGTGTGATACCCCTATAATTGGCACACACCCTCTGGTCCCCTTTTTAAAGAGGAACCACCACCCCAGTCTGCCACTCCTTTGGCACCGTCCCAGACTTCCACGCAATGTTGAAGAGGCGTGTCAACCAGGACAGCCCCTCCACACCCAGAGCCTTGAGCATTTCTGGACGGATCTCATCAATCCCGGGGCTTTGCCACTGTGTAGTTGTTTGACTACATCAGTGACTTCCGCCTGGGAAATCGGCGACAATCCCCGTTATCCTCCAGCTCTGCCTCTAACATAGAGGGCGTATTAGTCGGATTCAGGAGTTCCTCAAAGTGCTCCTTCCACCGCCCTATTACCTCCTCAGTGGAGGTCAACAGTGTCCCATCCTTACTGTACACAGCTTGGATGGTTCCCCGCTTCCCCTCCTGAGGTGGCGAACAGTTTTCCAGAAACACTTTGGTGCCGACCGAAAGTCCTTCTCCATGTCTTCTCCAAACTTCTCCCACACCCGCTGCTTTGCCTCTTTCACGGCAGAGGCTGCAGCCCTTCGGCCCCTTCGGTACCCTGCAACCGCCTCCGAGTCCTCCGAGATAACATATCCCGGAAGGACTCCTTCTTCAGTCGGACGGCTTCCCTGACCACTGGTGTCCACCACGGTGTTCGTGGGTTACCGCCCCTTGAGGCACCTAAGATCCTAAGACCACAGCTCCTCGCCCGCAGCTTCAGCAATGGAAACTTTGAACATTGTCCACTCGGGTTCAATGCCCCCAGCCTCCACAGGGATGCACGAAAAGCTCCGCCCGGAGGTGTGAGTTGAAAGTCTGTCGGACAGGGGCCTCCTCCAGACGTTCCCAATTTACCCGCACTACACGTTTGGGCTTACCAGGTCTGTCCAGAGTCTTCCCCACCCCCCCTGACCCAACTCACCACCAGATGGTGATCGGTTGACAGCTCTGCCCCTCTCTCACCCGAGTGTCCAAAACATACGGCCTCAGATCAGATGAAACGATTATGAAATCGATCATTGACCTTGGCCTAGGGTGCTCTGGTACCAGGTACACTTATGAGCATCCCTATGTTCGAACATGGTGTTCGTTATAGACAATCCATGACTAGCACAGAAGTCCAACAACAAACAACCACTCTGGTTTAGATCAGGGAGGCCGTTCCTCCCAATCACGCCTCTCAGGTGTCTCCATCATTGCCCACGTGTGCGTTGAAGTCCCCCAGCAGAACAATGGAGTCCCCACTGGAGCCCCATGCAGGACTCCAGTCAAGGTCTCCAAGAAGGCCGAATACTCCGAACTCCTGTTTGGTGCATATGCACAAACAACAGTCAGAGTTTTCCCCCCACAACCCGCAGGCGTGGGAGGCGACCCTCTCGTCCACCGGGTAAACTCCAACACAGCGCGCCAGCCGGGGCTTGTGAGTATCCCCACACCCGCCCGGCGCCTCACACCCTGGGCAACTCCGGAGAAGAAAAGAGTCCAACCCCTATCCAGGAGTATGGTTCCAGAACCCGAGACTGTGCGTGAGGTAAGCCCCACCAGATCTAACCGTGGCGCTCCACCTCCCGCACCAGTTCCGGCTCCTTCCCCCACAGAGAGGTGACGTTCCACGTCCCCAGAGCCAGCGTCTGCCGCCCGGGTCTGGTCCGTCGAGGCCCCTGACCTTCACTGCCACCCATGTGGCATCGCACCCGACCCCAACGGTTCCTCCCACAGGTGGTGGGCCCATGGGCTGGAGAGATGGGAGCCACGTAGCTTGTTCGGGCTGTGCCCGGCCGGGCTCCGTGGCAAACCCGCCACCAGGCGCTCGCCCGACGAGCCCGCCGTCTGGGCCTGGCTCCAGGCGGGGCCCCGGCTTCCTCCGGGCAGGGTCACTCCATCTCTACCTTGCTTCTTCATTGGGATTTTTGAACCATTCTTTGTCTGGCCCCTCACCTGAGACCACTTTGCCTTGGGAGACCCTACCAGGAGCACAAAGCTCCAGACAACACAGCCCTCAGGTTCACAGAGACACACAAACCTCTCCACCACGATAAGGTGATGGTTCACGGAGAGTCACTGTTCCATTATCTTTAATGTGACTATTATTGCCACTGTTCATCAGACACCTCCTACCAAGAGTCTGGGTCTGCCGAGGTTTCTTCCTAAAGTTTTTCCTCGCCACTGTCGCAACAGCTACTGCTAATGCTCGCTCTTGAGGGAATTACTGTAATTCAATCAGGAGAGACTTCTTTGCAATTATGAACATATTTATTGTACATACAACATGTAAATGTAAGGGTTTAAGGAACCCAAACAAATCCCCTGAAGGATTCCAGGCACCGGTGGTGGAGAATAAGTAGAAGAACCATCAACAGCCAAGCATAGATGAAACCCAGGTCCGAGGGCGTGACCACTCTATTTCCTGAAACGACAACTGCCAACCGCGGAAGAGAGAGCACATTTAAAGCAGGGTATCAAGCTGTGATAGGCTCGTCGACAAATGGCCGACCCTGATTGGTTTAACTAACAACAACACAGATGCTCTGATTACTACTGACAAGTGACGTACCATGAAACAGCTGATCATTATGAGTGATGGAAAAGGTATATGAAGTCTTCCTTTAAGAATTTACGCAGAGCTTCATTTGTTGGGTCTTTGTAAATTATAGAGTGTGGTCTAGACCTACTCTATCTGTGAAGTGTCTCGAGATAACTCTTGTTATGATTTGATACCATAAGTAAAATTGAATTGAAAAAAAAGTTGAACTGAACTCAGACTCTCCCCTGCAGTTCCCAGCGCCGTGGGGAACCTGCGTCTGTCTCCACGCTCCTCCGTCGGCGGGCTGATGGTCTCCTGGACACCGGGAGGCGGAGACTTGGACATGTATGTCGTCTCCCTGTCCACCACGGTGAGTCCAACTGCACGTGTGCAGGCTCACACTGAGAGAATGAAAATCATTAAAGGGATACGCCACCGTGTGTTGAAATAGTTCTTATCACGGTCTCCCCTGGCTGTAGATACAGTACAGGCCAAAAGTTTGGACACACCTTCTCATTCAATGTGTTTTCTTTTATTTTCATGACTATTTACATTGTAGATTCTCACTGAAGGCATCAAAACTATGGATGAACACATATGGAATTATGTACTTAACAAAAAAGTGTGAAATAACTGAAAACATGTCTTATATTTTAGATTCTTCAAAGTAGCCACCCTTTGCTTTTTTTATTAATAAGGGAAATAATTCCACTAATTAACCCTGACAAAGCACACCTGTGAAGGTAAAACCATTTCAGGTGACTACCTCATGAAGCTCATTGAGAGAACACCAAGGGTTTGCAGAGTTATCAAAAAAAGCAAAGGGTGGTTTTGTTAAGTACATAATTCCACATGTGTTAATTCATAGTTTTGATGCCTTCAGTGAGAATCTACAATGTAAATAGTCATGAAAATAAAGGAACACATTGAAGGAGAAGGTGTGTCCAAACTTTGGCCTGTACTGTATGTGAATAAACGTTACTTTTTGGACTAATGTAAAAGTAACCCCCTAACAAATGATTTAACTCTCAACATTGAGTTTTTCCTTTTTTCTTCTTTGCACTTTATTACCCTTCAGTAATCTGACCGTTCTGGTTTGTTTCTTTGAAAGTGTATCAGCTTTAACCTAAAACTAAAGTACTCAACTACTGTACAACTTATTTCACCCTTGTGTTGTCTTCTTGTCGACCATCCAACTTTTTGTTATTCTGGGTCAAAATTTTAAATTAAAACAACTTTTTCGTCTTCTTTTTCAACAATTTTATCGCTTTCCCAGATTACTTTGTCAATTTTTTCGACATTTCTGTCACTTTTTGACTTTTTTGATATTTTTTGGGTTGTTTTTGTGACTTTTTTCAACGTTTTTTTTTTTATCAATTATTTTCTTCAAATGCTATAAAATTGAATAAAACACCCAAATTCAAAGAAAGTAGTGAACTGATCATTTATTTTACTTGTGCAGAGTGTTGTAGGGAACCATCCACGTTATTTTTTTTTTGCACAATTTTGGATGAAAAAAACACAAATTTTTGATATATCATCAATGTTTTTATTCCAGACTCAAGGTCCATTCAAAAGACACATACAACATACCTTAAAAACAAATAAAAACATATACAAAGAAATAAAAGCCAGAAGAAACAACAATACTACATTTCTATAAAAGACATTTATACCAGTGTTTCCATAGTGATGATTGGTATCGTATGGATTTACTAATAGCATAACAACGCTATTTTGGGAGACGTTCAGGCGACAAATAAATTTGTAGATACGACAATAGTCAGGCACTTTAGCAATAGAATTGTCAAATTCTTGATTTTATAGCTGGGTTTTCTCTTTGGAGCTAGGTTTTCTCCATAATTCCATGTTAGATATGGACATCCTGGTCATCAGTGGAACCGGGAGGAGCTGTGGTATAGAGTCAGCTTTCAAATTCAACGGGGAGCCATTGTGGTGGCAAATTTTATTTTAAACATTTGTTTAATGATTCTTTTATACCTCCACATAATCCTGTTTCTTCCTGTAGACTTAAAGGCACCAGTTAGAGAGCTGGCCTCGTAGACTATGAGCAGTAGCAGAAGTTATTTTCGATAAAGAATTGCAGCTCCTCATCCGTTTGTTTTTTTGCAGATAGGGTGAAGAAGGCTATAACACTGTCTGAACCGTATCTCTTTCTCCAGAGATAAGCAGGTGTTTTGTCTAATATAGGAGACACAGGAGCAGAATGGAAGGTTGAGAGATGACTGTCTATGGTATTTTTCTTAAGAAATTGACAGTATGCTAAAGATACTTGGAGAGGGATGGCTTAACGGAGTTTCTTCACTATATAATGTTTGGATATTTAGACTTTTAGTTAGAAATGCTCATTCAGTTGTACTGCGTGTACCTGTGAATCTGTATTCTCATATTTTGCAAAATATAATAAATGCTCAAAGACCAGATTTTGGTTTGATTCTCAAACAGTCTTTATTCGTATTCATTTTTATCATTGATATTTCCTAAACTCTGCTGCTGCAAGAGCTTCATGAGTATTCTGATGTCTCTTCCTGTCTCCAGGACGGCGTCGTCGTCGAGACTCGCCCCGTCCCGAAACACGTCTCCTCCCTGGACTTCCAGGATCTGACCTCAGGCCTCGCCTACACCATCAGCGTCCAATCACTGAGCGGGAAGCTGACCAATCGGAACACAGCCACCGGCAGAACCGGTACGACACCAATCGATTCAATTCATTATGAGTATAGTGACCTATTGTTACTACACGCTCAAAAATACAAGTACCATTTTTTACCTAATGCTTGTCGCAGGAGAGGTTTCCCTTTTGACAGACAATTGTGTACCCTTCTCTTTCATTTTGTACCCTCAAATTAGTGAAAAGGCACAGTTCTGGCCTCTTAAAAAAACATTACGCTATTCTTAAAGGTCCTATGACATGCTGCTTTTTTATGCTTTTATATAGACCTTAGTGGTCCCCTAATACTGTATCTGAAGTCTCTTTTATATAGACCTTAGTGGTCCCCTAATACTGTATCTGAAGTCTCTTTTATATAGACCTTAGTGGTCCCCTAATACTGTATCTGAAGTCTCTTTTATATAGACCTTAGTGGTCCCTAATACTGTATCTGAAGTCTCTTTTATATAGACCTTAGTGGTCCCCTAATACTGTATCTGAAGTCTCTTTTATATAGACCTTAGTGGTCCCCTAATACTGTATCTGAAGTCTCTTTTATATAGACCTTAGTGGTCCCCTAATACTGTATCTGAAGTCTCTTTTATATAGACCTTAGTGGTCCCCTAATACTGTATCTGAAGTCTCTTTTATATAGACCTTAGTGGTCCCCTAATACTGTATCTGAAGTCTCTTTTATATAGACCTTAGTGGTCCCCTAATACTGTATCTGAAGTCTCTTTTATATAGACCTTAGTGGTCCCTAATACTGTATCTGAAGTCTCTTTTATATAGGCCTTAGTGGTCCCCTAATACTGTATCTGAAGTCTCTTTTATATAGACCTTAGTGGTCCCCTAATACTGTATCTGAAGTCTCTTTTATATAGACCTTAGTGGTCCCCTAATACTGTATAGACCTTAGTGGTCCCTAATACTGTATCTGAAGTCTCTTTTATATAGACCTTAGTGGTCCCCTAATACTATATCTGAAGTCTCTTTTATATAGACCTTAGTGGTCCCCTAATACTGTATCTGAAGTCTCTTTTATATAGACCTTAGTGGTCCCCTAATACTGTATCTGAAGTCTCTTTTATATAGACCTTAGTGGTCCCCTAATACTGTATCTGAAGTCTCTTTTATATAGACCTTAGTGGTCCCCTAATACTGTATCTGAAGTCTCTTTTATATAGACCTTAGTGGTCCCCTAATACTGTATAGACCTTAGTGGTCCCTAATACTGTATCTGAAGTCTCTTTTATATAGACCTTAGTGGTCCCTAATACTGTATCTGAAGTCTCTTTTATATAGACCTTAGTGGTCCCCTAATACTGTATCTGAAGTCTCTTTTATATAGACCTTAGTGGTCCCCTAATACTGTATCTGAAGTCTCTTTTATATAGACCTTAGTGGTCCCCTAATACTGTATCTGAAGTCTCTTTTATATAGACCTTAGTGGTCCCTAATACTGTATCTGAAGTCTCTTTTATATAGACCTTAGTGGTCCCCTAATACTGTATCTGAAGTCTCTTTTATATAGACCTTAGTGGTCCCCTAATACTGTATCTGAAGTCTCTTTTATATAGACCTTAGTGGTCCCCCCTCTAATACTGTATCTGAAGTCTCTTTTATATAGACCTTAGTGGTCCCCTAATACTGTATCTGAAGTCTCTTTTATATAGACCTTAGTGGTCCCCTAATACTGTATCTGAAGTCTCTTTTATATAGACCTTAGTGGTCCCCTAATACTGTATCTGAAGTCTCTTTTATATAGACCTTAGTGGTCCCTAATACTGTATCTGAAGTCTCTTTTATATAGGCCTTAGTGGTCCCCTAATACTGTATCTGAAGTCTCTTTTATATATAGACCTTAGTGGTCCCCTAATACTGTATCTGAAGTCTCTTTTATATAGACCTTAGTGGTCCCCTAATACTGTATAGACCTTAGTGGTCCCTAATACTGTATCTGAAGTCTCTTTTATATAGACCTTAGTGGTCCCCTAATACTGTATCTGAAGTCTCTTTTATATAGACCTTAGTGGTCCCCTAATACTGTATCTGAAGTCTCTTTTATATAGACCTTAGTGGTCCCCTAATACTGTATCTGAAGTCTCTTTTATATAGACCTTAGTGGTCCCCTAATACTGTATCTGAAGTCTCTTTTATATAGACCTTAGTGGTCCCCTAATACTGTATCTGAAGTCTCTTTTATATAGACCTTAGTGGTCCCCTGTATCTGACTGTATAGACCTTAGTGGTCCCTAATACTGTATCTGAAGTCTCTTTTATATATAGACCTTAGTGGTCCCTAATACTGTATCTGAAGTCTCTTTTATATAGACCTTAGTGGTCCCCTAATACTGTATCTGAAGTCTCTTTTATATAGACCTTAGTGGTCCCCTAATACTGTATCTGAAGTCTCTTTTATATAGACCTTAGTGGTCCCCTAATACTGTATCTGAAGTCTCTTTTATATAGACCTTAGTGGTCCCCTAATACTGTATCTGAAGTCTCTTTTATATAGACCTTAGTGGTCCCCTAATACTGTATCTGAAGTCTCTTTTATATAGACCTTAGTGGTCCCCTAATACTGTATCTGAAGTCTCTTTTATATAGACCTTAGTGGTCCCCTAATACTGTTCACAAGTCTCTTTTAATACTGTATCTGAAGTCTCTTTTATATAGACCTTAGTGGTCCCTAATACTGTATCTGAAGTCTCTTTTATATAGACCTTAGTGGTCCCCTAATACTGTATCTGAAGTCTCTTTTATATAGACCTTAGTGGTCCCTTTAATACTGTATCTGAAGTCTCTTTTATATAGACCTTAGTGGTCCCCTAATACTGTATCTGAAGTCTCTTTTATATAGACCTTAGTGGTCCCCTAATACTGTATCTGAAGTCTCTTTTATATAGACCTTAGTGGTCCCCTAATACTGTATCTGAAGTCTCTTTTATATAGACCTTAGTGGTCCCCTAATACTGTATCTGAAGTCTCTTTTATATAGACCTTAGTGGTCCCCTAATACTGTATCTGAAGTCTCTTTTATATAGACCTTAGTGGTCCCCTAATACTGTATCTGAAGTCTCTTTTATATAGACCTTAGTGGTCCCTTAATCTGTATCTGAAGTCTCTTTTATATAGGCCTTAGTGGTCCCCTAATACTGTATCTGAAGTCTCTTTTATATAGACCTTAGTGGTCCCCTAATACTGTATCTGAAGTCTCTTTTTATATAGACCTTAGTGGTCCCCCTAATACTGTATAGACCTTAGTGGTCCCTAATACTGTATCTGAAGTCTCTTTTATATAGACCTTAGTGGTCCCCTAATACTGTATCTGAAGTCTCTTTTATATAGACCTTAGTGGTCCCCTAATACTGTATCTGAAGTCTCTTTTATATAGACCTTAGTGGTCCCCTAATACTGTATCTGAAGTCTCTTTTATATAGACCTTAGTGGTCCCCTAATACTGTATCTGAAGTCTCTTTTATATAGACCTTAGTGGTCCCCTAATACTGTATCTGAAGTCTCTTTTTATATAGACCTTAGTGGTCCCCTAATACTGTATAGACCTTAGTGGTCCCTAATACTGTATCTGAAGTCTCTTTTATATATTAGACCTTAGTGGTCCCTAATACTGTATCTGAAGTCTCTTTTATATAGACCTTAGTGGTCCCCTAATACTGTATCTGAAGTCTCTTTTATATAGACCTTAGTGGTCCCCTAATACTGTATCTGAAGTCTCTTTTATATAGACCTTAGTGGTCCCCTAATACTGTATCTGAAGTCTCTTTTATATAGACCTTAGTGGTCCCTAATACTGTATCTGAAGTCTCTTTTATATAGACCTTAGTGGTCCCCTAATACTGTATCTGAAGTCTCTTTTATATAGACCTTAGTGGTCCCCTAATACTGTATCTGAAGTCTCTTTTATATAGACCTTAGTGGTCCCTAATACTGTATCTGAAGGTTGAGGAACAAAATGGCATTAAATATGGATGATTATTGTGTCTCAGCTCCGGCCAGAGTCACGGCGCTGCAGGCTGATAACGACCACACCACGCACAGTCTGACCATCAGCTGGGAGAGGCCGGTGGGCGTGTACGACGGCTACAGCCTGCAGTTATTGGACGAGGCCGGCGTCGTTCTGGCCAATTGGTCGGTCCCTGTGGGGAGTCGGAGCGAGCGCCTGGAGGGTCTGACGTCGGGGAGGTGGTACAGAGTGAAGGTGGCGACGCTCAGCGGTGGCGTCCCGTCACCGGACGCCACCGCAGAGGGACAAACTCGTAAGTCACTACGTTACAACACAGTAGGGCTGTCCTCGACTAACGAAGTTCTTAGTCCACTAACACTTATAGGATTTAGTCGACTAATCGATTAGTTGATTTAATTGACAGAGCTGTGCTCTTTGAGAGGTGGTTAAGACTAGAAAAGCACAATATAAATGTAGTTAATTAACCATCTGTAAAACTGAGTTTCTCCACAATTAATCCTGCAAAAGCACCACTTTAAATCTGGTGTTTACCATAAATGTGCTCAGAAGTTTCTTGGAAATAAGTAATTAAACATGAATAAGCATAAAAAATGACTAATCGACTAAAGAAATCTTAGTCGACTAAGACCAAAATGACCGATTAGTCGACTAATCGACTAAGAGGTGGCAGCCCTACAATACAGTACGCACTTTAGTCGGGTACTTGAAGGGATACTGTTACAGCAGGGGTGGCCAACCAGTTCAGCATAAAGAGCCACAAAAAAATACGCACCATAGCAAAAAGCCACACAACACATGCAAGTCCACATTATAACAGCAACAGGGACTTCCAGATCTAATGAAAGTCAGAATACATAGCAGTTTTCATAGTTTTTTTTTTCTTACTTACAGTACAGGCCAAAAGTTAGGACACCTTCTCATTCAATATGTTTCCTTTTTATTTTCATGACTATTTACATTGTAGATTCTCACTGAAGGCATCAAAACTATGAATGAACACATATGGAATTATGTACTTAACAAAAAAGTGTGAAATAACTGAAAACATGTCTTATATTTTAGATTCTTCAAAGTAGCCACCCTTTGCTCTTTTATTAATAAGGGAAATAATTCCACTAATGAACCCTGACAAAGCACACCTGTGAAGGTAAAACCATTTCAGGTGACTACCTCATGAAGCTCATTGAGAGAACACCAAGGGTTTGCAGAGTTATCAAAAAAAGCAAAGGGTGGCTACTTTGAAGAATCTAAAATATAAGACATGTTTTCAGTTATTTCACACTTTTTTGTTAAGTACATAATTCCATATGTGTTCATTCATAGTTTTGATGCCTTCAGTGAGAATCTACAATGTAAGTAGTCATGAAAATAAAGAAACACATTGAATGAGAAGGTGTGTTCAAACTTTTGGCCTGTACTGTAGATCGACTCAGTGGGAAACCTGACAGTCTTTGTTATCCACAATCCTTTTAGGTCTGGTTGTACTCGGTTGTGGCCACGCTTTCACTCATTTGTCACTAGAGGGGCTTTAAAAAAAATCAGCAGTGAAAGGGTTAATAATGAGGAAGGTGATCTGTGGCCGCTTTCTTTCCTCAGGTTGCAGAATCTGTCCATAAAAAAAAACTCTGCTGCATTATTTATTATTTTAAAATAATTGGCAAATGTATCATTCAAATGCTTTTTTTTTTGTAACTTATCTGAAATGTTTCAAAAAGTAAAAAAAAAATAAATCCACCAATAACGCAGCCCCCAGCCACACAGTAAGAGCCTCAAAGGAGCCGGCAAAGAGCAGCATACGGCTAAGAGCCACAGGTTCACCACCACTGTGTTACAGCGTTTAGCCGAGAAAATGTGGCGACTGCAGTTAAGTTTAGGCACCAAATTGACTAGTTTAATTTAGGAAAAAGATTCTCTTTGAATTAAACCACTCCCAAGGAAAACATTTCCTTTGTGAAAGTATTACAAATATTACATTACATTTGATTTTGCGTAACTTAGCTGTATCACTTCTAGCCATATAATCTATCAGTGCTCATATTATGCTTTTTGGCTTTTCCCTTTTCCTTTATTTTGTTGTGTATCTTTTTTGTGCATGTTATAGGTTTACAAAATGAAAAAGCCCAAAGTCCCCCAAAGAGACTTACCATCTCCAACAGAAAACACTGTTCACCAACTGCTCCAAACAGCTCTGTTGTAGTCCAGCCTTTACTTCAGAGACAAAGGTTATAATGCTCACCTAGCTGCTAGCATAGCACACCCTCATACTCTGCTCCTGACTGGCTAGTAGTCCTTACCTAGGTACTGTCAGGGCACGCCCTCATACTCTACTCCTGACTGGCTAGTAGTCCTTACCTAGGTACTGTCAGGGCACTCATACTCTGCTCCTGACTGGCTAGTAGTCCTTACCTAGGTACTGTCAGGGCACTCATACTCTGCTCCTGACTGGCTAGTAGTCCTTACCTAGGTACTGTCAGGGCACTCATACTCTGCTTCTGACTGGCTAGTAGTCCTTACCTAGCTACTGTCAGGATACGCCCTCATACTCTGCTTCTGACTGGCTAGTAGTCCTTACCTAGGTACTGAGCATGTGCGACTCCCAACAAAGATGGAACAGATGTGAGAGGTGAGAGGAGCTGCAGCAATGTGCAGTACAACAAAAATATGGTGTTTTTAGAAAATTAAACCATGTAAACCTATTCTGGTACAACCTCTAAATACAATTATGAACCTGAAAATAAGCATAATATGAGCACTTTAAGCACAAGTGATGAGTTTCTAAGCCTTGATTATTGACGAGATTGACCAGTTTACACGTTTTCTTCTTTCTCCTGAACTTTGAGCTGCGAAAGCGGAACAATAAATTCTTGGCATCCTCTCGGTCTGTGTTTCAGGTCCGGCTGCAGTCAGTAATCTAACCGTCACTTCGGCCAACTCCTCCTCTCTCTCCTTCTCCTGGCGTCCCTCGGACGGCTACGTCGATACCTACGACCTCTCGCTCTACAGCGTCACCGAGGCAACAGCCAATCACAGGCAGGATGCTGCAGCGGGCGGGAAAGAGCATCACCAGGTGGGACGCCTCCTCAAATATAGAGGAGAAAATATTACACGTCAATATATGACATAGTTTCATATCAAGACCATAGACATTAAAATAATGGGCGTAGCATCAGTGACGTCACCTGTTGGTTTGGGGCTGTTTAGAAGTCTTAAGTTTGGCAATTTGGTTTCTTGAAACTGAGAATGCAGCTTAAAGAAACTTCAGCATTGACTGTACTTTTCAGACCTGGAAGCTTTGTCCTTTATTTGTACAGTCTACAGTACAGGCCAAAAGTTTGGACACACCTTCTCATTCTATGTGTTTCTTTATTTTCATGACTATTTACATTGTAGATTCTCACTGAAGGCATCAAAACTATGAATGAACACATATGGAATTATGTACTTAACAAAAAAGTGTGAAATAACTGAAAACAAGTCTTATATTTTAGATTATTCAAAGTAGCAACCCTTTGCTTTTTTATTAATAAGGGAAATAATTCCACTAATTAACCCTGACAAAGCACACCTGTGAAGGTAAAACCATTTCAGGTGACTACCTCATGAAGCTCATTGAGAGAACACCAAGGGTTTGCAGAGTTATCAAAAAAAGCAAAGGGTGGCTACTTTGAAGAATCTAAAATATAAGACATGTTTTCAGTTATTTCACACTTTTTTGTTAAGTACATAATTCCATATGTGTTCATTCATAGTTTTGATGCCTTCAGTGAGAATCTACAATGTAAATAGTCATGAAAATAAAAAGGAAACACATTGAATGAGAAGGTGTGTCCAAACTTTTGGCCTGTACTGTACAATCAATACATAAAACATGATATATGTACAGGGCTAGAAATTGACACCTGCCAACCCGCCAAATGTGGGTAAAAGTGCCTGGTGCAGGTGTGTTTAGGGCGTGTCCAAATCCACTTTTGCTAGTTTGACGGAGGAAAAAAAGGGTCCATGTGCAGTTCACATGTTTGTAAAAAGTTGTACTTATAGTACGTTTCCACGTGGCCGGTTATTTTCAGGAACGGACATTTCAACCTCTCCGTTTTCAAAAATAACATTGTGCACAGCTGTCAGTTTTCAGAAAAGTGTTTGTTTATATGTACCCGTGTATATATATACCGTCAATGCAGCCAAGAGCACGCCAGACCTGTAGGTGGCGGTGTAACGAGAAGCTCAAGCCCACGTTAGCCAATCAGAATCCAGAAAATGGCAACAACCGCAACGAATCAGGTCCTCTTTCTCTCTCTCGGCTGCCTAAACCTCCGTTTGTCTCAGTTTACGTGCAAACGTGCAAACGAAGATTTCCAAAATCTCCACTCTGGCCGGAGTTTTTAGAAAGACTCGTTTCCAGAGGGGGAATTCTCCGTTTGCGTGTAAACGAAGGGCACAAACGAAGGGAAATGTCTCAGTTTGTGAAAATAACCATGTACGTGTAAACAGGGTCTTAGTGTCTTCATTGATCAATCAATAGTTTTGGGCGTAACATGCAATAAACCAATCAGAGATCATCTCCCCATCATGTTGGATTTGCTGAGCAGGAAGGAGAGAGGAAACTGATCTGCTCGTGTGTGAAGTGAAAGCGCGCAAACAGATCATAACACCAGATACTGACTGGTTTTTGGACCAGTCAGACCCCCCCACCCCACACACACACACACCTGTGCAGTAATCCTGCTGTTTAATCAGCATCTTGATGGTGGATGGATTATCTCGGCGAAGGACAAGTGCTCACTAACACAGATTTAGACAGATTTGTGAACAATATTTTGAGAGAAATAGGCCTTTTTGTGTACATAGAAAAATACTCAGCTCATGAAAAAAGTGGGCAAAAACAAAAGTGTTGCATTTATAATTTTGCTCAGTATCTACAGTATATATAATATGCATGATGTTCTGTGTGTGTGCTGCAGTATATACAGTATATATAATATGCATGATGTTCTGTGTGTGTGCTGCAGTATATACAGTATATATAATATGCATGATGTTCTGTGTGTGTGCTGCAGTATATACAGTATATATAATATGCATGATGTTCTGTGTGTGTGCTGCAGTATATACAGTATATATAATATGCATGATGTTCTGTGTGTGTGCTGCAGTATATACAGTATATATAATATGCATGATGTTCCGTGTGTGTGCTGCAGTATATACAGTATATATAATATGCATGATGTTCTGTGTGTGTGCTGCAGTATATACAGTATATATAATATGCATGATGTTCTGTGTGTGTGCTGCAGTATATACAGTATATATAATATGCATGATGTTCTGTGTGTGTGCTGCAGTATATACAGTATATATAATATGCATGATGTTCTGTGTGTGCTGCAGTATATACAGTATATATAATATGCATGATGTTCTGTGTGTGTGCTGCAGTATATACAGTATATATAATATGCATGATGTTCTGTGTGTGTGCTGCAGTATATACAGTATATATAATATGCATGATGTTCTGTGTGTGTGCTGCAGTATATACAGTATATATAATATGCATGATGTTCTGTGTGTGTGCTGCAGTATATACAGTATATATAATATGCATGATGTTCTGTGTGTGTGCTGCAGTATATACAGTATATATAATATGCATGATGTTCTGTGTGTGCTGCAGTATATACAGTATATATAATATGCATGATGTTCTGTGTGTGTGCTGCAGTATATACAGTATATATAATATGCAGGATGTTCTGTGTGTGTGCTGCAGTATATACAGTATATATAATATGCAGGATGTTCTGTGTGTGTGCTGCAGTATATACAGTATATATAATATGCATGATGTTCTGTGTGTGTGCTGCAGTATATACAGTATATATAATATGCATGATGTTCTGTGTGTGTGCTGCAGTATATACAGTATATATAATATGCAGGATGTTCTGTGTGTGTGCTGCAGTATATACAGTATATATAATATGCATGATGTTCTGTGTGTGTGCTGCAGTATATACAGTATATATAATATGCATGATGTTCTGTGTGTGTGCTGCAGTATATACAGTATATATAATATGCATGATGTTCTGTGTGTGTGCTGCAGTATATACAGTATATATAATATGCATGATGTTCTGTGTGTGCTGCAGGCGGGGGTGGAGCCGGTGGACCTGCAGAAAGTGGGTCCAGCTGCAGACCGCTGTGTGTTCTCGGGCCTGCGAGCAGGAAGTCTGTACCGACTGCAGGTGGTGAGCTGGAGCAGAGGCATGAGCAGCGACTCCTCGGTGCTCGCCAGAACCGGTCAGTACACACACTAGTATCATGTCATGAGTATTATTATTAAGGCTGTCCTCGACTAAAGAACTCCTTAGTCGACTAACACTTACAGGATTTTGTCGACTAATTGATTAGTTGATTTAATTGACAGAGCTGTGCTCTTTGAGAGGTGGTTAAGACTAGAAAAGCACAATATAAATGTAGTTAATTAACCATCTGTAAACAACAATTAATCCTGCAAAAGCACCACTTTAAATCTTGTGTTCACCATAAATGTGCTCAGAAGTTTCTTGGAAATAAGTAATTAAGCATGAATAAGCATAAAAAATGACTAATCAACTAAAGAAATCTTAGTTGACTAAGACCAAAACGACCGATTAGTCGACTAATCGACTAAGAGGTGGCAGCCCTAATTATTATTATTATTATTATTATTATTATTATTATTATTATTATTATCATGTTTGATATATAAAGTACTAGGGGTATTACGATTTAGATTTTTTTAAGCTCAAACTTGATCTAAATGAGCTTTCGCATATGACCTAAATCTAATGCAGGACCGGCTGGATTCCCCCAGTATTTTTGTCTTCTCGCCACCCCCGCCTACTTGCATACGTGCGAAGAATAAAACAGCGACAGACACAGCGTAGCTCAGCGGCTTGTAGCATGCAGCTAAAGACACAGGGTAACGTTAGCTTAGCGGTAGCCAGACTGCCGGAGTCGGAGATGACGGAGAAACAACAGAACTGGAAAATCCTACTTTAGTTTCCCTAAAGTCACCGGTGTGGCTACATTTTGCCTTCCCCCGACGGGCAAAGTGTAACTTCTTCAGTGTTGTCCCATTAAAAGATATAAAGAAATATTTACCAAAATGTGAGGGGTGTGCTCACTTTTGTGAGATATTGTATATCGTCTTTTTATCGTCTGTTTGTTTCAATATGTTGCATTGTTTTTATTCTGAAGCGCTGTGAGCTGAATCTCTTGTATGAAAAGGGCTCTATAAATAAGTTTTTCTTCTTCTTATTATTATTATTTGTCTTTTCTGTCTTTTCTGCTCTGCAGTCCCGTCTTCAGTTTCATCTCTGCAGGTTGAGAGTTCGGGACGGACGGACAGACTGACGGTCAGCTGGCAGCACGGAGACGGAAGCTGGAGCAGCTATCAGGTTCGCTTATTTCACTTATTTTATTTTAATTAAGCAGATAAAATCTCAGTGAGATAAACATTTCTTTTCAAGAGACACCTGGCAAAGACAGGCAGCAAGAACACATTGTTACAGAGTAATGAAAATATGCTAGTTTGTGTAATTCAAGGTACTTGTACACTACAAACATATGATGGTCTTATAGAATATGATGCATTGCTGTAGATTTAACTACCCGACAGTACATATTGAGCACAACCTTTGACATCTACAGCAGTAAAATGCAACATGCACATATTATGTATATGAATCGAGAAACATCAGATAGAATAGTGCATGAATATTGTGTTCTTTGTGTGTTTTAAGGTGGTGTTGTACGACGTTTCTGGAGCCACTCTGGGAGCCCAGACGCTCGGGGCAGAGCACAAGAGTCACACGTTCTCTGGGCTGATTCCTGGTAGGCTGTATCGCGCTGAGGTCATCACACACAGCGGGGAACTGACCAATAACATCTCAGCCTTCGGACGCACCGGTACGTCAAATAAAAACTAGAGCTGTCAATCCATTACAATAGTTAATAACACATTTTGTATCTGTTCTTAAAGTACAGTGCTGCACCCATACACCCATGCTAAAGGTGACTAAAAAGAGGAATAAAAAAAACATCTTTTGGAAATTGATCTTAATGCCTTAATTTAAAAAAATCTGAAGAATCAAACCTTTAAGGACACCAATTTTCTTTGTGAATGAATAATATCGTGAATACATAAATGTTCTTCCTTCAAATACAGGAATTAAAATACCCCCACATCATCACATACCCTTAACCATACCTAGAGATTGGCATAGGGTACTTGAAGGGAATGTGTGCATGAGCAGTGATTGACACGCAGTTAGTGTACGCCATAAGCCCCGCCCACCGACTCTATAAACGATGTGATTGGCCCGACTAGAGTTTGGTTTTCCAGCTCGCAAGCCAACGGAGAGTTGCTAGACTTGACCCTTGCTGCAAATTACATTTGCTGCCGCTAGGAGGCGTCTAGATTTATTTTTAGGGTTTTTGCATATAACTGATCCCTGTGTGTTTCATCATATCAAAATGTTCACAACAGACTCAGCTGTGTAAGGAGATAATTTGGCGCTAAAGCTGAAACGTTGAAGTTCGCTTTTTTGAAATTCCTCAAATCTCTTTCGAAAACAAACCTTATCTTATGATGTGTGTGTGTGTGTGTGTGTGTGTGGTTTGAATAGTTTCGGTGCTTGAAATGAGTTTACCGAAGTCTTAGGTTATATAATTAAGTTTAAAATAGTAAATAAATGATATTTTGTAATATTGCTTTTTGAGTAGGAGTTTTGTCAAACATTGTTTGGACGATGCCGGTGCGTCTTGTGTCCTCAGAGTATTACTACCGACAGTTAATATTGGGTTCCTCTCTTTCAGCTCCAGAGCCGCCCACCCACCTGTCTGTCAAACAAGGCCCGACCAGTGACACGATAGAGCTGTCGTGGTCCGGTCCCGCCTCCGGCGACTACGACAGCTTCGGCCTGCAGTGGACGCCTCCCGACAGGCTGTCCGTCACGCAGACTCACCTGACCGGCCGCATCCTGGGCGGGATGTTTCCAGGGCGACTGTACAACTTCACCGTGGCGACCCTAAGCGGGGGCGGAGCCCCGGACAGGCCCGCGGTCAGGAGCCAGCCAATCCAGAGGAACGTCAGGACAAGTACGTGGGAAAAACAAAGTCAGGTTTTTTTAGTGTATTATTGAAGATTGGACGAATCACTAGCAGTTTCCTCTCTTGCTTCCAGTCTTCATGCTAAGCTAGGCTAACTACATCCTGACTCCCTTGATATCCATACAGTATTCTCATCTCAGTCTTTGGAAGCATTTCCCAAAATAACAAACTATTCCTTTAATGTGTAGGTCATGGTTCAGGCTACACCTCCGCTGCTACGTTTTCATTTTTAAAGGAACACCCCAACTTATTGGGAAATAATCTTATTCACCGTAACCCCCAGAGTAAGACAAGTCCATACATACCCTTCTCATCTCAGTGCGTGCTGTAACGCTGTCTGACGGTTCCAGCATTAGCTTAGCCTAGCACAGATCCTGCAGGTAACTGGTTCCAACTAGCCTACTGCTCCAAATTATGACAAAAATGACAAAATAACACCAACATGTTCCTATTTACATGTTGTGATTTGTAGAGTCACAGCGTGTACAAAAAACAACGTAACATGAGACACAGCCATCTTCTAACAGTAAACAAACCGGGAACTATATTCTCAGACAGGCTTGCTGCGAGCATATCACTCCGCCCAAGTACTATATTCTTCCGCCTGAGAATATAGTTCCCGGTTTGTTTACAGTTAGAAGATGGCTGTGTCTCATGTTACGTTGTTTTTTGTACACGCCAGACTTCTACAAATCACAACATGTAAATAGGAACATGTTGGAGTCATTTTGTCACTTATTCAGAGCAGTAGGATTACTGGAACCATTCACCTGCAGGATCTGTGCTGGCCTGATGCCGCTGGAGCCGTCAGACAGCGTTACAGCACGCACGGAGATGAGAAGGGTATGTATGGACTAGTCTAACTCTGGGGGTTACGGTGAATAAGATAAATTCCCAATAAGTCGGCGTGTTCCTTTAAGCAGCGTTTTGAGACAAAAATAATCTCTGTCCACACAAGAGTTTCGGCTCCAGTATCAGAACTAATGTGCGTCCATATTAACACGTCTGACATCACATATCACATGACCGTTAACACGCACTGGGCATGTGCGTGCCGGTGTAAACAGGAAGCAGAGTGCCGGACGTTACTATGCAGTTGAAAATCATGGATGCAGAAGTTTAAGGGCGTTTTCACACCTGTAGTTCGTTTGCTTTGGTCCGAATCAGTTGGTGAGGTAGTAAACTCGGAGCGATTTGCCCCTCGGTTCGGATCGGTTTGGTTTCACACCTGGAAAAATCCAGACACTAGCTCAGACTGGAGGACACACCTGACTACAGGAGACACTAGCTCAGACTGGAGGACACACCTGACTACAGGAGACACTAGCTCAGACTGGAGGACACACCTGACTACAGGAGACACTAGCTCAGACTGGAGGACACACCTGACTACAGGAGACACTAGCTCAGACTGGAGGACACACCTGACTACAGGAGACACTAGCTCAGACTGGAGGACACACCTGACTACAGGAGACACTAGCTCAGACTGGAGGACACACCTGACTACAGGAGACACTAGCTCAGACTGTTGAACACACCTGACTACAGGAGACACTAGCTCAGACTGGAGGACACACCTGACTACAGGAGACACTAGCTCAGACTGGAGGACACACCTGACGACAGGAGACACTAGCTCAGACTGGAGGACACACCTGACTACAGGAGACACTAGCTCAGACTGGAGGACACGCCTGACTACAGGAGACACTAGCTCAGACTGTTGAACACACCTGACTACAAGAGACACTAACTCAGACTGGAGGACACACCTGACTACAGGAGACACTAGCTCAGACTGGAGGACACACCTGACTACAGGAGACACTAGCTCAGACTGACTGGAGGACACACCTGACTACAGGAGACACTAGCTCAGACTGGAGGACACAC
The DNA here is from genome assembly GCF_004354835.1 of Perca flavescens. Taxonomy (NCBI): domain Eukaryota; kingdom Metazoa; phylum Chordata; class Actinopteri; order Perciformes; family Percidae; genus Perca; species Perca flavescens. The sequence continues at coordinate 2,010,633 of NC_041353.1, forward strand.
CTGACTACAGGAGACACTAGCTCAGACTGGAGGACACACCTGACTACAGGAGACACTAGCTCAGACTGGAGGACACACCTGACTACAGGAGACACTAGCTCAGACTGTTGAACACACCTGACTACAGGAGACACTAGCTCAGACTGTTGAACACACCTGACTACAGGAGACACTAGCTCAGACTGGAGGACACACCTGACTACAGGAGACACTAGCTCAGACTGGAGGACACACCTGACTACAGGAGTGACTAGCTCAGACTGGAGGACACGCCTGACTACAGGAGACACTAGCTCAGACTGTTGAACACACCTGACTACAAGAGACACTAGCTCAGACTGGAGGACACACCTGACTACAGGAGACACTAGCTCAGACTGGAGGACACACCTGACTACAGGAGACACTAGCTCAGACTGGAGGACACACCTGACTACAGGAGACACTAGCTCAGACTGGAGGACACACCTGACTACAGGAGACACTAGCTCAGACTGGAGGACACACCTGACTACAGGAGACACTAGCTCAGACTGGAGGACACACCTGACTACAGGAGACACTAGCTCAGACTGTTGAACACACCTGACTACAGGAGACACTAGCTCAGACTGGAGGACACACCTGACTACAGGAGACACTAGCTCAGACTGGAGGACACACCTGACTACAGGAGACACTAGCTCAGACTGGAGGACACACCTGACTACAGGAGACACTAGCTCAGACTGGAGGACACACCTGACTACAGGAGACACTAGCTCAGACTGTTGAACACACCTGACTACAAGAGACACTAACTCAGACTGGAGGACACACCTGACTACAGGAGACACTAGCTCAGACTGGAGGACACACCTGACTACAGGAGACACTAGCTCAGACTGGAGGACACACCTGACTACAGGAGACACTAGCTCAGACTGGAGGACACACCTGACTACAGGAGACACTAGCTCAGACTGGAGGACACACCTGACTACAGGAGACACTAGCTCAGACTGGAGGACACACCTGACTACAGGAGACACTAGCTCAGACTGTTGAACACACCTGACTACAGGAGACACTAGCTCAGACTGGAGGACACACCTGACTACAGGAGACACTAGCTCAGACTGGAGGACACACCTGACGACAGGAGACACTAGCTCAGACTGGAGGACACACCTGACTACAGGAGACACTAGCTCAGACTGGAGGACACGCCTGACTACAGGAGACACTAGCTCAGACTGTTGAACACACCTGACTACAAGAGACACTAACTCAGACTGGAGGACACACCTGACTACAGGAGACACTAGCTCAGACTGGAGGACACACCTGACTACAGGAGACACTAGCTCAGACTGGAGGACACACCTGACTACAGGAGACACTAGCTCAGACTGGAGGACACACCTGACTACAGGAGACACTAGCTCAGACTGGAGGACACACCTGACTACAGGAGACACTAGCTCAGACTGGAGGACACACCTGACTACAGGAGACACTAGCTCAGACTGTTGAACACACCTGACTACAGGAGACACTAGCTCAGACTGTTGAACACACCTGACTACAGGAGACACTAGCTCAGACTGGAGGACACACCTGACTACAGGAGACACTAGCTCAGACTGGAGGACACACCTGACTACAGGAGACACTAGCTCAGACTGGAGGACACGCCTGACTACAGGAGACACTAGCTCAGACTGTTGAACACACCTGACTACAAGAGACACTAGCTCAGACTGGAGGACACACCTGACTACAGGAGACACTAGCTCAGACTGGAGGACACACCTGACTACAGGAGACACTAGCTCAGACTGGAGGACACACCTGACTACAGGAGACACTAGCTCAGACTGGAGGACACACCTGACTACAGGAGACACTAGCTCAGACTGGAGGACACACCTGACTACAGGAGACACTAGCTCAGACTGGAGGACACACCTGACTACAGGAGACACTAGCTCAGACTGTTGAACACACCTGACTACAGGAGACACTAGCTCAGACTGGAGGACACACCTGACTACAGGAGACACTAGCTCAGACTGGAGGACACACCTGACTACAGGAGACACTAGCTCAGACTGGAGGACACACCTGACTACAGGAGACACTAGCTCAGACTGGAGGACACACCTGACTACAGGAGACACTAGCTCAGACTGTTGAACACACCTGACTACAGGAGACACTAGCTCAGACTGGAGGACACACCTGACTACAGGAGACACTAGCTCAGACTGGAGGACACACCTGACTACAGGAGACACTAGCTCAGACTGGAGGACACACCTGACTACAGGAGACACTAGCTCAGACTGGAGGACACACCTGACTACAGGAGACACTAGCTCAGACTGGAGGACACACCTGACTACAGGAGACACTAGCTCAGACTGGAGGACACACCTGACTACAGGAGACACTAGCTCAGACTGGAGGACACACCTGACTACAGGAGACACTAGCTCAGACTGGAGGACACACCTGACTACAGGAGACACTAGCTCAGACTGTTGAACACACCTGACTACAGGAGACACTAGCTCAGACTGTTGAACACACCTGACTACAGGAGACACTAGCTCAGACTGGAGGACACACCTGACTACAGGAGACACTAGCTCAGACTGGAGGACACGCCTGACTACAGGAGACACTAGCTCAGACTGGAGGACACACCTGACTACAGGAGACACTAGCTCAGACTGGAGGACACACCTGACTACAGGAGACACTAGCTCAGACTGGAGGACACACCTGACTACAGGAGACACTAGCTCAGACTGGAGGACACACCTGACTACAGGAGACACTAGCTCAGACTGTTGAACACACCTGACTACAGGAGACACTAGCTCAGACTGGAGGACACACCTGACTACAGGAGACACTAGCTCAGACTGGAGGACACACCTGACTACAGGAGACACTAGCTCAGACTGTTGAACACACCTGACTACAGGAGACACTAGCTCAGACTGGAGGACACACCTGACTACAGGAGACACTAGCTCAGACTGGAGGACACACCTGACTACAGGAGACACTAGCTCAGACTGTTGAACACACCTGACTACAGGAGACACTAGCTCAGACTGGAGGACACACCTGACTACAGGAGACACTAGCTCAGACTGGACGACACACCTGACTACAGGAGACACTAGCTCAGACTGTTGAACACACCTGACTACAGGAGACACTAGCTCAGACTGGAGGACACACCTGACTACAGGAGACACTAGCTCAGACTGTTGAACACACCTGACTACAAGAGACACTAGCTCAGACTGGAGGACACACCTGACTACAGGAGACACTAGCTCAGACTGGAGGACACACCTGACTACAGGAGACACTAGCTCAGACTGGAGGACACACCTCCTCAAGCTGGTCTCGGTACGCTTGATTGGTCCGCTTTTGGTGCGCACCTGAGTGCGAATGCCGCGTTCTCACCTGCCCTCACGAACCAGCGGGACAAACAAACTCTAATTCAATGCAACCGAGCTAAAGGCTGTCGGTGTGAAAACGCCCTAAAACACAGAAAATACTTGTGAGATAGAACGATAACGGTGAAAAGTAAGAGCAAAGGATTCATAATCTCGGAGCGAGGACGAGCTGGAGCTGTTACTGAAAGGTCAGTAAGCTAACAGCGTTTCCAAATGTCTCCGTTTAAGGGTCTCAGAAACAGCAGAGCAGTGTGGACGCGAGGCGTAGCCTTCGATTTAAGTTAGTTGATACTTTACCAAAGCAGCGTTGGAGACCTTTTTTTATTTAATATTTTTTTTACTCTGTAACGGATGTGATCGAAAATGAAGCAAAATACGATATTTCAAACAAATTTTACTTAGGTAAAAGTAAAATTACAGGTTTTAAAAACTACTTTAAAAAGTAAAAACACGCAATAAAAAACAACCTAATCAATTACAGTGATGTGACTCATTTTAATTTGAATGCACCTGAACACACCTCCCTGTAAGACCAGCACGCCCCAGAATGCACCTGAACACACCTCCCTGTAAGACCAGTACGCCCAGAATGCACCTGAACACACCTCCCTGTAAGACCAGCACGCCCAGAATGCACCTGAACACACCTCCCTGTAAGACCAGCACGCCCAGAATGCACCTGAACACACCTCCCTGTAAGACCAGCACGCCCCAGAATGCACCTGAACACACCTCCCTGTAAGACCAGCACGCCC